>NW_026251016.1:0-55514 GCF_022114955.1 Emericellopsis cladophorae
GACACCATGAGCTCCGTCGAGTACAACCTGCGCACCTTGCCCACCACATCCATCACGCTCTTCCCAGCCCGCGCCCAGATCTCGCGCGAGGTCGGAGACGTCCCGCTGCAGCCCGGCACCAACGAGGTCACCATCATCGGCCTCTCGCCCACCACGGACGAACACTCCATCAAGGTCGAAGGCAGTGGGGAGGCGACCATCTCCAACATCACCGTCGAGAGACTGGCCAACACGGAGCAGTTCGACGACGTCTACCCCGACGAGGATGAGGATATCTTGTCAGGCTCAGATGACGTCGACACGGATGACAACGACGATGACGAGGATCTCAAGGAGGATGAAGAGCTGCGCGCTGCCAAGGCAGAGAGGCAGCAGATCATGGACAGCAAGGAGCTCACCTCTCATCGCATCTCCTGCTTACAGCACAACAACGGCGCACTAGACGGCTACATCACCAATGTCCGTGCCGAGCACAATACAAATGTCGAGGAGGCATCCGAGGCGTACCAGCGACTCCGCCAGAACAACTACCGGGGTCTCCTCGCCGCGCAAGCCGACCAGCGCCACCAAGATGAGCTCCTGAAAAGAATGGACGCCAAGATACGCCGCCTGACCAAGCGCCATCGCAAGCAGACAGCCCAAGCACGCCGCCAGAAGCGCCTCTCCAAACTCAACCGGGTCAAGGAGCAGCTCAAGGCTTCGCGAGCCGAGGAGCAGCGGATCAAGGAGAAGCGACGCATCCGCACGGAGCGCAGCAAGTTCTGGCCCAAGTACGTCTATGCGGTGCGCATCCAGCTCGAGGTCAGCGCCTCTCTGCCGTCGCACGGGCAGACCTGCAGCCTGCTGCTCTCGTACGTCACGTCCGACGCCTACTGGGCGCCCAGCTACGACTTGCAGCTCAGCACGAAGTCCGCGACAGGCACGCTCTGCTTTGACGCGCTCCTTACCAACGCCACGAGCGAGACCTGGGACAAGTGCAAGATCACCTTGTCCACCTCGCAGGCCACGTCGTCCAGTCTCGCCGACAAGGCGCCCGAGCTCCGCGAGTGGGCCATCAAGCGAGGCGGCAGTGGGGTGCCACTGCTGTACTCGCGCGAGGAGCATCAAAAGAGGACCATGGGCGCCTCCATGACCAAACAGGGCAAAGCAAACAGGGAAGCCATGTTTGGTTTCGCGGCCAACGATCCGCGCGCCACCCAAGACTACCAGATGCAGCTCATGCTCCTGGAGCAGCAGAACAAGAAGAGGATGGAGTTGGCGAGGCAGAAGCAGAATCCTGGGGCCCAGGGAGCGTTCCCAGCGCCGCCACAGATGCAGCAGCAGAGCCTCTTTGGGGGCATGCAGTCAATGCAACAACAGGCTGCGCCCACTGGCTCTGGATTGTTTGGCGCCAGACGCTCAGCACTATCTCAAGCTCAAGAGCAGCAGGCTCAAGCTCAAGCACAGCAGGCTCAAGCTCAGGACCTGACCCAGCACACCTTTGACGCGGATCAGTTTGACAGGACGACGCGGGCTCGGGGAGGTATGCGGTCTTATCAGAGAGCGCTCAGGGCCGAGGTGGACGAGGAGGAGGAGGAAGGCTACTCCGTATCCAGTGGGGACGAGACGCCCCGGGAGGATCCCAACCTCGCCTTCCAGAACTCGCTCATCGAGCAGACGGGCTTCGCAACAGTGTACGAGCTGCAGGGCCCCAAGACGCTGGCGCCCAGCTCGACAAGCGCCAAGCAGCGCATCAGCACCATCGACCTGTCGGCCATCAAGTTCACGCACACGGTCGTGCCCAAGCTCAAGGCGGCGGCGTACCTGACGGCGACGATTGCCAACACGAGCCGCAACATCCTGCTGCAGGGTCCCGTGGGCGTCACGCTGGACGGCGGGTTCATGGGCCGGACGACGCTGCCCCGATGCCCCGGCGACGGCGCCGAGCTCCGGCTGGGTCTGGGTGTCGACCACGCGGTGCGCGTCGTGTATGCCACGCCCGAGGTGCGCCGGAGCGGCGGCGTGTCGTACAATGAGGAGAGGAAGATCTACATGCGCAGCGTGTACGTGGAGAACACGCACTCGGCGGACTCGATCCGCCTCGTCGTCAAGGACCAAGTGCCCGTGTCCAAGGACGAGCGCGTCCGCGTCGAGGTGCTGCACCCGGACAAGCTGCGCGCAGAACACCAAGAAGATGATGGGAAGCAGCAGCAGAAACAGGAGGAGGTCGCCGAGGTGGGCGAGGCGGGCCGGAAGGCGGACGAGGGCCAGTGGGGACGTGCCGAGGTCAAGATGCTCAAGACGGGCGCGGTGGACTGGCTCGTGACGCTGAGGAAGGGGAGGAGCGTCAGGCTGGCGCTCTCGTGGCTTGTCGCGACGCCCCTGGGGGAGGAGGCCATGCAGGTCGACCACTAGCCATCATATCGGAGACTACTTGCGGCCTGTAGTGCTTGGGATTGATACCTTTATCATGCTTCGTGTCATATCAGATCGGGATGGTTCTTTCAGGCAGGACAGTGGAACTTGGATTATGATAATAATAGTACAGGCCAGAAATAAATGGTATCGCTTTCATGAAACATGCTTCATCATCGTCATAGTCCCCTTGCCCCTACATCAACGCCGCGAACCCCATGGCCGCCACGGCAACGCCCACGCCGGCGCGCTTGACCTTGGCACCCGCATTGTCCTTGTTTTTCTTCTTACACTGCTCGTCGTCACTGTCGTCACTGTCGTCGCTGTCGCATTCCTCGTCGCCGGTATTGCCTGTGGAGCCGCCCTTCCTCCACGAGCCCGAGCCCGAGCCCGAGCCCGAGCCCTTCCGGCTGCTGCTGCTGCTGCTGCCTCCCCTACCACCCCCCTTGGGCGTGCGCATCTCGAGGTAGGGAATCTCCGTAGGCTCTGCCACGGCGACGGCCACAGTAGCCCACTGGTGTCTGGCAATGGTCTCTGTCTCCATGGTATCTTCCTCGTCGTCTTGCTGGGTGATCTCGCAGAGGGCGTCCTGCTCACGAATATCACAGGCATACGTCCTGCCGCCCATGCTCACGTCCATCGTCTGGGGTCCCTGCGTGAGTGTGACGCCCGTGTAGGGCCCGTCACAGGCGTCAGGGGTGGCAGAGGCTGTCTGGCAGGCGACGAGGTACTCTGTCGACGAGGCGTCGGCGGTGATGACACTGGCCCAGAGGGTTTGGTCCTCGGGGGCCTCGACGGGGAGGAGGAGGGCTTGGGTTGTTTGTGCGCGGCGCTGGTTGGGCACGGCGGCGGAGGAGAGGGCCGAGAGGGCCATTAGGCCGGTCAGAGTCTTGGGGGCCATTTTTAGGTGTCGGTCTGTGTTTGAGTGGTTGTTTGATAGAGGTGGCCAAGGAGGCAGCCATTCTTTTATATCCTGGCTCTGCTGTTCAGCCTTGGTGCGTAATACGTACGGAATGTCACAATGAATGGCCTCTGGACCCCAACTCCATGGCGTCACTTGAACCCAACCCTCGCGTACGCAGGCAGGGATGAGGGCCAAGGCTGGATGCCAATCCCCGTGCGTCCCTGTGCATCCTGCACGTCTGCACCGCACGCTTCACTCGCCGGCCGCGACCGCTCCTCACGTCACCTCGCGCCTAGCTTCTTTGGGTCTTGCAGTGCTGGGGATGCCCAGACGGAGGCTTTGCGGCTCCAGAGCCGTGGCGTGTCGGCAAGCGGGCGTCATCGGCTGTGCCTTGTTCTCCCTTGGTACGGGTAGGGCTCAATTCATCGGCCGATATGATACCTCTTTGGGAGGCAGGCCCACGTAGCTTATTCTTATTTGTTGGATCTAGTGCTGTTGCGTCTGCCTTGCCGGTTTCTGGTCCCTACGATGAGCAGCGCCATCTCTCGATCTGGTCCCTTGTTGCGGGAAGTGGGAGGATCATTACGCTTTGGCGCGTGCTCTGTGTTCATGGAGCCTGAGGCGCAGACGGAAGATCTGGGCTGCTGGGCTGGGCTGGGCTGGGCATGGCGCAGGGAATTCGGATTGGCGAGACAGACACGACAATACACAGTTCATGTGCCGCAAGTTGCCGCAGCAGCAAGTGTTCTTATCCCGCGATTTGTAGTTCAAGCTTTACGAACATGCTTTTCTAATCTCTTAACTTGTGGGATCAAGGCTGCTGTCTGACTATGTGGGTTGGCGTCCTTGCGTTGATCCCGTCCTCGCGTCGTGTGCTCAGCCTACCCTGGACATTTTGCCCAACTGCCACACCAGCAGGCCGCTACCTCGAGGCTGCAAATGATCGCGTATTCATCATGAAACTCTAAAGGCAATCGGGGTAAGTTCATGATGCGAAACAAAACGTGGAACCTTGGTAACGCTGACATACCAGCCGAGACATGAACAGGTCTTCCGAATGCAGCGATTCCGGGGTTCTCGTCTCCACGTCCTAGTGGGCATCCCGGTTGGCAGCACTGCCGATTTGGGACAAATGGATCCCGGCTGTCGTCGATGAGTGGACAGGCGGTAGATAGTATTATTACCAACACAAGCGCTGGTTTCTGCCCTTTGTAGAAGTTCCGCCCCTGAGACGACGAGGCAGACGGGGAGAAGGAGAGATGGATGTCTTGGCCAGATGACGACAGCACAAGAAGGGTGAATGATTCACCCCCCAAGACATCAAATGAGGAGAAAAGGTACCAAGACCACCAGCACAAAACCAAGCCTTCTCCCCCCCAGGTCCCAGCGCCAGCATGGTCGACAATCGCATTGACTCTACAGGCAAGGATCACAAAGACAACATGGCCATCCCCCTCGGCATCACAGCCTTCTGCAGGCTCCACCCCTATGGCCTCGAGCGACCCGTGGACGTCAAGGCCATCGATGCGCGCATCGGACGTCGCGCGCCCTCGGCTCTCGCCCACCTGACGAGGGCCGTCTACGTGCCGTGGCACCGCGACACGACGACCCATCTACCGCTCTACAACATTAGCAGCGAATATCATGACACCATCCGCGATGCGCAGGTCGGTGGAACCGAGTTCAAGACCAAGCTCTGCCTGATGCGGAAACCGACGGGGCGACCTGGTCAGGGCGACGTCGGCTTCCTCGTGGACATGGATGCGCAGGGCAGCTGGGTCGCCGTGAGCGAGAGGAAGCTAGGCATGGGTGAGGAGGCGGTGCTGTAGGTATTTTTTCTTTTTATGACACTTGCGGAGGATAGAGAGCTGACGAGGAGCAGGTCAATGCCTCCTACTGTGCACGACGACCCCGCCACAATCCAGCACGACACGCTCACGTATTCCATGCCACCACCCACCTTCCCCCTCCCCAGCAAGAGGACAGCGTCCGGACTCTGCACACACCCTCACTTCACGCTCACCGGGGGACCACGGCCCCTCGAGTGGCAGATCCACCCCGTCGAGCTGGGCGGCCTGTGCTACGTCCTCGTCGACACGTCCGTGCCGGGCGGCATGTTTGCGAGCGACGACACCATTGTCGCCGTGTACCACCACGCCCACTTTGAGGCGGCGTTGCCCAAGCACTACAGCGAGGGGGTGCTCCTGCTGCACGGGCGGCCGGATGTTGAGGACACTGTGGTCGTGGCCAGCTTGATGCGTGTGCTGCGGTATGTGAGGCGTGACGAGAAGAAGGAGATGAAGGAGAAGAAGAAGAAGAAGATGATGATGACGAGGTCTGGCGTGGGCAGGCTCAGGAGGGTATGGCACAGGCTGTGTTAATAATGGTCTTTTGTGAAGCTGGGCCCGTTTGCTTGTCATGTATGCACTTCCTATACCCTTTTATGGGCGTTGGTAGTTACTGGATTTTGTAGCGCTTTGGTCTTTGCAGCGGCCTGTCTGTGTCGCCGTGTCGTGTTTCCAAGCCTGTTGACATTGAAAGTCGTGTGTTTGGCGGCGGCATCAGTGTGTATAGTCGAGGATTATGTTCTGCATTCGCCCGGTCGGTCAGCCGTGACTCTCTTGGCAATATTCGCTCGCGTGGGGCGGAACCACTGACCATGATCAGCAAGGAATAACTCTTGACCTTGTCCAGACCGTCGTCTATGACCTGGAACTTGGACGCGGCGTCGAGAGAGGTGTGCGTGTTGGTGTCCAAAGCAGGGGACCAGAAGATGGGCTGCAAACGCGAGGAGGCGTACCATGTCGACGGCGTCTGCAGGCTTGATTTGATGTAGTGCGGTGCCTTCCAGAGCATGTCAAGCAAGGACGGCGATCCCGCGTCAGTGAATAGTGTGTTTGTGAGTTCATCGTAGCCGGTGGTCGTCACTGGCCGGGCGACTGTGAACATGGCCAGCCAGAGTGCGCATACTATCACAAAGATCCGCCGCGCCATGTTATCCTGGTCTGGCCGCTGTGGCGGGTGAGACCAGCCTGGCCAGGGACCTGAGGTGGATGAGCCAGCCCTTTTTCATGTTCCTCACCTGTCTGCCAACGGCCAGCTGAGGCCTCTCCGGAGTCCGGATCTCGGGCGCCCGCGGTGAGCCGTCAGCTCGTGTTGGTTCGGGCGCCTCCAATAGAAGCCTGGGCCCTGCGCTCGGGGCAGCATCGCTAATACGCACGCGCGGCACTTCCCATCCGGATCGAAATTGCGGATCGTCGTTCTTTGGGGGACTCACTCCACGGTGACACACACCGCGGCTGCTAGAGAGAAACGTATCATAGCCTCTGCTTGACAGTGATGCCTCTTGTCAGCCCGAGCTCGCCGCAGGTACTGGCTATGATGAGCAACTGAAACGTCCTACTTGCAGATGACTCTATGTACGTAGTGGTCAACAAAGAACGAAATGCAACGAGCCGGCCAATGACTATGAATGCCTGGTCATTTCCGCAAGGCGGCCTCCTCCAGTCCCTCCCGGGCTAGCCAGGGCCTAGACTGGCTTCCTGACACGGGGGCTGGAGCAGACATGTCAGTGGGCGTCGAGGTCGGGCGAGGACGCAGTCGCGGCACGCTGTGCTGCGTGAGAATGGGCGACCTGTCCATCAGACGTCCTTCAGACGTCCATCAAGGAGAAGTTGGCCGATGCAACGAGGTCTGTACCTTTGTGAGATCACTGAAGAGAACGGCAATGGGGTCTACAAGTAGAGCCTAGACCAGGGCCCGTCCAGATGTCGCGCTTCTACTTTTAGCCTTGTCAAAAGATCCCTCCAGGGTCCAGCGGCCGGCCTTCGAATACGTCAGCTCTGGACCGAGCAATACGGCATTTTGCTGCCGCCGGCTACTTATACTTTGCACTGACGCGCGGCCGAACAGCCCGGATACGAGATGAGATCTACAGCAATAGATTCGATAGTTGTAGCAGTCAGTGGAAGCGTGTCAGCGCAAAGCGGGTCAGTCGAAGACCGAGTACGTATCGCGATCACGTGTTAAATGGGCCCGCTCACGTGACATTTTGTTCCACAACTTCTGCTATCGATAGGTGATGCAGATTGATGCAGATGCTCCCCTCAACTTGAACAGTGAAGAATTGATCATCAATGTGCAGTGGGCCCTTCAACCGGAGCAGTTGTCGTCGCCGACTGGAATTGCTGTGGGATGACTTCATGTTCACGGCCCTGGCGAGACGTATGGGAACCCACGCACCAAGAACTCGGGTCTGGGAGCGGTCCTTGTTGATGAGAAGTAGACAGCCTGTGGCCTTGTCGTTTTGTTGTACGTACCTTATGTCTTCTTCAAGTTGTTGAACGTCAGCGAAGCCACGATCAAACTATCAGCTCTCAGGGCTCATCAGGACCCTTGTGGATCGTTCCAGGAAAGGCAATTCTGTCCCCAGTACCTCTTTTCCATTGGCGCGCTAGAACGACCCGAACTCTTCTCATGGCAACCACCGGCGCCAGATGCCCCTTTCAGACACGACACAATTCTCCGTCGACGACAGCACACGATCCTTGGCGTGGAGTGACGTCCACTGGCGCCGGCGACGCATACCTCATGGACTTGAAGATGCCTCGAACTGCGGAGAATTTGATAGAGAACGATGAACGACGGGTAAGAGGGGTTGGGGGGCCATGATGGGTTAAAAGAAGACTCAAGTCTCTGAACATCAGACTCATGTCTATCACTCTCATCGCTACGAATATACTTGATATAAGCTCATAAACAACATCGATACCCTTTCTCCATCACCTCCCAGAAGACCTTGAAGCATACACATATACCCACCAGCATGGCACCCACAGCCCTCGCCGACGTGGCCGACGACCACACGCTCGGCCAGCACCTCGAGTCCATCTCGGACGCCATTGACGACGTCAACTCAATCAAGTACGACACGCAGTCCAAGTTTGACGCGACCAAGGACAAGGCCACGTTCCGGCAGTACGAGGACGCCTGCGACCGGGTGCGCAACTTCTACCGGGAGCAGCACGCCAAGCAGACGGTGGCGTACAACCTGGCGGCGCGGGCGCGCTTCTACTCGGCGAGCCGGCCGCGGCCGCGCATGACCATCTGGCAGGCCATGGAGAAGCTCGACACGCTCGTCGACGAGAGCGACCCGGACACGAGCCTCAGCCAGATCGAGCACCTCCTCCAGAGCGCCGAGGCCATCCGCCGCGACGGTAAGCCGCGCTGGATGCAGGTCACCGGCCTCATCCACGACCTCGGCAAGCTCATGCTCTTCTTCCCCGAGCTCGGCACCCAGGGCCAGTGGGACGTGGTCGGCGACACCTTCCCCGTCGGCCTCGCTTTTGACCCGCGCATTATCTACCCGGACACCTTTGCCGCCAACCCGGACACCCGGGACCCCGTCTACGCCTCCCCGCTCGGCATCTACCACGAAGGCTGCGGGCTCGACAACGTCATGCTCAGCTGGGGCCACGACGAGTACCTCTACCACGTCGTCAAGGACCAGAGCACCCTCCCCGACGACGCCCTTGCCATGATCCGCTACCACTCCTTCTACCCCTGGCACCGCGAGGGCGCCTACCGCGAGCTCATGTCCGACAAGGACCACGCCATGCTCAAGGCCGTCCAGGCCTTCAACCCCTACGACCTGTACAGCAAAAGCGACGATGTGCCCCGCGTCGAGGACCTCAAGCCCTACTACATGGGCCTGATTGACGAGTTCTTTCCGCAGGGTGAATTGGCGTGGTAGGGGGCATAGTCTGGGACCTGGGTAGTTGAATTTTCGGCGTTTGAGACGGCATTAGCGATGAATTGACGCACGAATGTGCCATTATGATTTGATGTTGGCGTGATCGTTCCATAGCGAATGAGTGACTGCGTGCGGAAATTTGGCATGCTGAACTGTTCACTCCTAAGAATGAGTGACAGCGGAAAGTCGTAGTAATCAGTCCCTGCGCACGTCAAGCGTGCACATCTAGCCAGGGCACGAATGTCGAAACGTAGAGTTCAATGCTCCGAAAAGGTCGACAACCGTAGCTTGCGACCATCCCAACGCCAGACGCCAGCCACCCCTCCCTACTAATCATCGAGACCGCCCCATTCCTCGTCCTCGTCCTCGTCCACCTCCTTCTCCACGCCCCACGGTAGCCGCGGGTCGTCGTGCGACTCCCTCGCCCGCTCACGGACCTGCTTGATAGGGCAGTGCTTGAGGCCCTCCACCATGACACCGATCCGTGCCACAAACTCCCCGTGTTCGGGCGCGAGCAACTCAGCCCGCTCGAGCTCGTCGACCCAAATGTCCATAATGTGCAGTCGCAGGCCCAGGGGCACCTTTCGCAGATCCCCGCTCGCCTCAAACGGCCAGTCCTGGAGCGTGCGCTCCACGTCGTCCCCGTGTTTCCTCGCACAGCGCAGCTGGACGGCAAACACCCGCCTCACAAGCAGCAGGAACTTGTCGAGGCGCAGCTTGTCGATCATGGGCCACTCCTGGCCCAGCACCGTCCAGAACCCGTCGAACCAGGGCGCGAGGCACGCCGCGTTGGGGAGCGCGTCCGCGAGGGCTGCGAGCTCGTTGGCGAGACGCTGCTGTGGGAGCGGTCGGTCGGACATCCAGTGGGCGTAGTAGAGGCCCTTCCATAGCTTGCTTGCGTCGGCGACAGTGAGAGCGGAGCGGGTCGAGAGGAAGAGCTGGAGAGATTCGAGGGAGGCTGTTCGTAATTTGCGGTCTGTGAAAGGGTCAGCGAGCGATGCGAGGCCGGACGTGGTGAGGAGACATGAGCTCACCTGAGGAAGCCAAGTTCTTGATGAACGGCATTTGCGCTTCAGGAGGCGCCATGTCTGATTGGATTGGTAGAAGACAAATTGACTGCCGTTGATGGCAGCTGGAAACTTTTCTCGCTGTCCCGGGCCGTGGAAATTCTGCCCCGCGATAAAGCGAAAAAAAAAGTAAGGTGAGCAGTCGCCGGCTCGGTGAGGGTGATGTGGCCTGGGCGGTGGGGTTGACCGTTCACCGCTCACCGAGACGATGGAGATGGCTCCGTGAACGGAGCTGTGCAGTGCTGCTGAGGAGCAAACATGAATTCGACGACGAATATCTCTTCGACAGTGTTTCCGGATGGAAAGACAAGACAGGCATTCATGAACGCCAGTCATCAAGCAAACAGCCCCTTTATTTGTTTTTTGTTGCTCGCAGAGTCCATTGACCAAGGCAGACTGCTCATCAAGAGCCATCCACGCCTGATCCGACCCCACCATCGTCATAGTGAGATGCCTGACCTGACCTGAACTGACCGACCTTGATACCCACTGCACGCGTGCCACACATCACCGTCGACTTCACACCAGCATCCAACACACTCAGTCCTTCACTTTCCGGCCAGCCAGCCATCATGTCGACAAAACGCCTCGCAAAGGTTCGCACACACCTCTGCCATGTTGCCCGTCCTTCCCCTCCATAGCTCCCACGCCCTACCTCCCTCCCTCTCACCCACCACTCACTCACTCACTCTCTCACTCACCACCACCAGGAACACGCCGAACTCGACGCCAACCCCCCCGAGGGCTTCACCATCCGCCTACCCCCCTCGCAGTCCCTGCACACCTGGCACATTATCCACCGGCCCCCGCCCGAGTCCGCCCTGCACCCTGGCCAGTTCGGCCTCGTCCTCTCCCTGCCGCCCGACTACCCCTTCAAGCCCCCGACGCTCAAGTTCGTCACGCGTGTCTACCACCCCAACGTCACCGACGACTCCCTCGGCAACGTCTGCCTGGGTATCCTCAAGAGCGAGAACTGGAAGCCCAGCACCAAGATTAGCGCCGTCCTCGACGCCGTCCGCAACCTCATGATCGAGCCCCAGCCCGACGACCCCCTCGAGGAGCGCATCGCAGAGGAGTACAGAAGGGACAGGCCCGCCTGGGAGGAGAAGGCCAAGACGTACGTCGCGAAATACGCCATGGGCGAGCCCGAGTTTCCCGCTTCGGCATCATAGTGTAAGAGGTGGGCCGTCATGTAAAGACACAAGTACAGAGACAGACGAGACACTTCAGCGGGTGATTCATGCATATAATCGTATGAGGAATGAACCTCTGCTTCTATTCTTCACCACACCAAGGTATCCGTCCTTGTACGTGAACCATGATTTTTTATCCCCACCTTCCTCTCGTCTCGTCTACCCAAGGTATAAAGTGCAAACAAAAGATATACAATTCACCCCCCACTGGTACTGTGGCCATGCATCCGTGATTCGTAAATAGGGCCTCCTCCTGTCGAGAAAGGCCAGTGCCCTGTGCGCTGCCAAAAGGGAAAAAAACCAAAACAAAGAGAATGAAAAAGAAGCCTGTCAAACTCATGACCGCCCGGAACGCCTAGCAAAAGCATCCTCCTCCTCCCGCCTGCTGTCGCGCCGCGCCCTATGCTTCGCCGCCCCGCGGCCTCGATGCGTCCCTCTTCTTCCGCCGAAACAGCGTGCCCACGCGTCGCGCGCCATCCTCATTGTCCGTCGTCGTCCCGCTGACCGTGCGCGACCCCCCTCCTCCTCCCTTCTTGTCCGACGCCGTCTTGTCGCGCCGCTCCTGGCGTCGCTCCTCAATCGCCCCCTGGCTGAGGTGGTTGAACCCGTTGCGCCGCTTGAAGCAGGCGTCCATCAGCGCGTTAGCGTCCAGCATCTTGCGCGGCATCGACTGCACCACGCCAAACATCTCCATCGGGTCCGTCACCCCGAGCACCTCGGACTCGCCCGTCTTGAAAATGGCCAGCGCCGTCCGAAACAGCGTCTTGGACCCCTCCAAGAAGAACACGTCCCACACCCGCAGCGTCGTCTCAATCGGCAGCGTCCCGATGAAGCAGCTCATGAACCAAGCCGTCATGCACATTGTGATGGGCGGCAGCCGCTCCGTCGAGAGACTCGCATGGTCGCGCCGGCGAAAGTTGGGCCGTCGCATCGAGCGGCCCGTCGACGGCCGCGACTTGGTGCTCGGCTGCGCCTCGAGCTCGCCGCTGATCTTGTCCCACACCGCGGGCATCGTGTCCCGGATCTCCGTCATCAGAACACCAAGGTCCACCTTGGACCCCTCCAGGCTCATCTCATGCGTCCCGGGCAGGTAGATGTTGGTGATCACATTGAGCAGCCAGAAGCACTGCTCCTCCGTGTCCACAAACAGCAGCAGGAGTCCCGCGATAAAGTTGAGGCTCTGGCAGTAGCCAATGTTGGGGTTGTAGATGGAAAAGGCAAAGAGCACGCGGCGCAGCGACGAGATGATGGGCGGCTCGTCCGACTGCGCCTGCACCGTGTCGTCCTCGGCAATCTTGCCGTTGCCCGCGTTCGTTGTCGACGTGCCCGGCGGCTTGAAGTTGATATTGTCCGGAAACGTCCGGTGCAGGTCCCGCTCAATGGCCTCCACGTCCACCCGCTTCGCCTTGAGCTGCAGCATCTTGTCGTACAGCCCAGAGTACTTGGCCAGGATGGCGGGCCCGCCCGCGTAGTAGAACCAGGCCGCGCCCCGCCATTCGGGCGGGATGCCTTTGCGGACAAATTTCTTCGTCTTGGGCGACATGCCGGGGAACCGATTCGGCTCGTCCGTCATCAGCGAGCTCTCCTTCAGGTACGCCACCCACTTCTTCTTCCGCCTCGCCAGGTACTCGGAGTAGCTGCGGTCCCACCTATCGTACTGTTTGCGGCTGACGTGCTGCGTCTCCTTCTTGAAGCCGTAGCGGTCGCGCGAGCCCGGGGCCTCGGGCTCCACGGACTCCTCCACCGCGGTCGGCGCCGGGCTGAGAGGCGTGATGGGGCTGCTTGGTGACACGGGCGATGAGCTGACGCCCCGCATGGCGGCCAGTATCGAGGAGTGCGGCGACGTGGTTGTGGAGGCGTGGATATCGCGCCGGAGCATAGGCTGCGGACCTTCGGATGGGTCAGACTCGAGCGACTTGCCAGAATCGCGCTTCTCCTCCTCGAGCACGTCCGCGTTGGCCAGGTGCGATACGGAAGCCATAAAGGCCGGTGAGCTGAAGAACATGCGTGACTGTCGAATCTCCGCGTCTAGCTTCGACGCTTGCATCTGGGCCGGGGTTGGCGGCGCAAGGTCTTCCTCGATAATCACGGGCTGGATCGGGGGCGCTGGTGCTGAAGGCGGAGGCTGAGGCTGAGACGGCTCACTGTGATCAGACGTCGAATGTTTCGAAAAGTACAGCTCGTCCACATCAGTGGCGGCCCGGTCCGAACTCGCGTCGCGGCTCCGAGCCTGCCGCAGCTGGAGCTGGGTGTCATCATCACGATCCCCCTGCACAGGATCCGCGGCCGCACCGTTGTACTTATCACCGTCGGCAAGATTCTCCTCCTCGTTATCGCCGTCGTCGTCATCGTCAAAGCCCTGTTCATACATGCCCATAACATCTTCCACGCTGGGCTCGTCCGCGTCCGGCACGTGATCCTCCTCATGATCGTGGTTCGCGTCAAAGGATGTGGCCGAGCTATCCTTGGTCATGATGCTGCTCCTCTCCGTGTTGGCGGTGCCAGGGGCGGATGAGGCAGTGAGCTGGGATCTGAAACTCGACCGAACCTCATCCCCACTGACCCATGGCGCCGTCCCACCCATGGGAGGCGCCGACCCCGTGCTGTCAATGCGGTTGCCGTAGCTGAAATGTTGACGTGTGGCAGAGACCGGGGGTGGCCCTGCATATCTCATACGCGCGCGGCCGTCAGAGAACTCGCCGCTCGTGGGGGACATGCCCGGCGCCCACGTGGACGCGGAAACGTTGGACGAGACGGACGGCCGCCGCGGACGCCACGGATTCGGCAGAGGGTTTTGGAACATCTCGGGGCCATCTTCTGAAGGCGTTGGCAGCAGAGGCTGCCGCACACTCTGTTTTCGAGGTCGGGAAAAGTTCAAATCGGGCGCGGATGCCGGTTCGGCACTCCGTATGTCCGGGAAGGATGTCTTGGCCGTCAGAGGCCGCGAGGGGGGTCCGCTGTAGGAGTCATGTGCGTCGGGGTAGGCTGCTGTGACCGGTGTAGTCGGCCGGGAACGCAGAGAGGGCGGCAAGCGAGGTGAGGTCGGGCTCGCGAGCATGTGTGCGCCCTGTCCGCCACCTAGTGAGTCCCATCGCGGCGAAGTCAGCGCTGGCGGTGGTCGGCGAGCCGAGCGCGATGACGAGGGCACGGAGCGAGGCGCGCTGGCGTGAAACGGAGGAGGGAGAGCGTCGGGAGTGGTCCTGGCAGCCACGGCTGGCGGCATGCCACGGGGAGACGCATGTGTTTGATCGTAGTATGGGTTGTGGTCGGGCTGGTAGTGGAGGTGCTGATGCTGATGCTGATGCTGATATGACGGCTGAGTGGTCGCGGTCATGGCTCGATGACGCCCGTCGTCCGGATGCCAGTGGTTGTTCATGTTGAGGTTGGACACGGCCATGGGCATCATGGTGGCGCCCCTCGAGCCAAGCCTGTCTGTGTGTTGCGGCTCTCAACAAGTGTGTACCCTGAATTCGAGCTCGCGGTGGATTTTGATGTCTGAGCGAGTGTTGTCGATTGTGTCAGAAGCATGGCATCGCTAAGGAGTCATGGCGGTTTGGACGGTCGAAGCTCGCGTATGCGGTGTGACTAGTCGTCGAAGTGGCCGTCGATTGGTGGCGCTGAACTGCCCCGTGGGCCAGTCGTGTCGTGCGACCGGGAGAGACAGACAATGGTGAGGTGTTGAACGAGCGATGGTGTGGTGTGCTCGGTGCACGCTTTCCTGGTGGGCGGTCTCGGCTCACGGGATGTCGTCGTCGTGATAGATGGAGGGTGGGAAGAAAAGGAGTGTCGAGGCAATGGTCAGGTTCCAGGTGAGGTGGTGACGACGTTGTGGTCGGATGATGGTGGAGGAGTGTGTGTCGTCAGATCCAATCCGAGGCGAGACGCACGCACGCACG
Source organism: Emericellopsis cladophorae (assembly GCF_022114955.1). Taxonomy (NCBI): domain Eukaryota; kingdom Fungi; phylum Ascomycota; class Sordariomycetes; order Hypocreales; family Bionectriaceae; genus Emericellopsis; species Emericellopsis cladophorae. The sequence goes on from NW_026251016.1 coordinate 15,207, forward strand.
CACGCATAGAGCCGAGGAGCGTTGAATGAATGAATGATGAAGTGAACAAACGAATCGCTTGAGGCTCAGCCGTCAGTCAGTTCTCCATCACAAGCTTCCCTTGCGATGGGCGGAGAGGACTAAACTGGAGCAGCGCCAGCTGCGTTAGGCAGCCCACCGGCTAAAGCTTGCTAACGCTGCCACGCAATTTCCGCGGGACGGTAGGGCCCAGTCGGCCCAGTCAGCCCAGCCCAGCGCGCTGCACGCCGCTGACTGGCAGACAGACAGACAGACAGACAGGCAAACTTCAGACTTCTCAGAGCAGATCCACCCATCCAGTTTGTCACTCTGTCTATGCAATGCACCGGATCGCATCCGCCTTCTCGAAGCAGGTAAAGCTGGAAAATTTTGACAATCCTTGCACGGACGGGCGTCCCCCAGATGTCGCGACGTTGCTGGCAGCAGCTGCAGTTGGAGTTGCATTTGCAATAAGTGATAACTCGAGTCAATGACCAGAGTCGGCCACCGACCGATTTCCTTGAATCTCGAGAGCTCCTGCCCTGTCCGATGCCGTCGACGATGTTCAGCGATTCATTGCAAGTCTCACTGGCAGTGGCACCCTGCATTAATTATGCCGCATATCCTGCAGCTTGCTGCACTATTGCTGCATAATGTCCGCATGCTGGACTGCTTGCCTGCCTGCGCGCTTTTGGTGCCTGACGCTAGACCCGCCCTGCAGCACCGGCGGCCCACGGCCTAGGGGGCTGTTAGTGCTTCCTAGATTCTACCACCGTTTACGTACTTTACGTCTTTATTATTATCTATCTGGTGACCTGAAAACCAACTTTTCAAGCCTGGTCTGTCAGTATCTTGCTTCTACGACTTTGTCCAGCGCTATATTCTCCGCTGTATGGACGTAGACGCGCGGACGTTGCTGCTGCTTGGAGAATGTCCTCCTTATGAATTACGTAGCCCTTCTCCTCCCGCTGCCAAACAAGGATATGCCTGATCGCGTCAACAAACTCGCCATTGATCGGTCGATTGCTGGAGCACGGTAATTGTCAGCAGCCCCAGATGATATGCTCGCAACGTCACCAGGACCATGCGCGAATCCGCCTGCGGTCCTCGAGTCAATGCAAGCAAACGCTCATCAAACCCAATCAAACAGCCTCACGGGAGGCCAGCCGGAGGAGGATCCAGACCCCGGACATTCGTCGCATGGCAATGATGGCAGGCTCAGGCGTGCTTACAACTAGGCGCACTGTCCCCTGGCGCCGCTCATTTCCGTAGATTGTCAAAGACGCAAATGACAAAACCTGACAGCATGCCGTCCGAAAGACCAGGCATGGGTGTCTGTTCCCCACGTCTGTCATCCGGGTCCCAGCAACGTGGGAACGCTCATCTCCCTAGACTAGTTCCCCTACAAACCACCAGTGCCCTCGTCAATCTCCGATGGCATGCCCGTTTCCATGATCTCCGCGTGGCTTCGAGATGCATTCTCTGCGCTGGCACTGCCTGGAACGTACGTAGGTATTCGATTAGCGTCGGCCCTACATCGCGTCCATTGTCTCGCATTATGCATTCGCGTATACGATTCCAACTTTTATTTAGTCCTTAATTACTTGCCTACTCCTCCTGTGCGCGCGCCCGTCGTGTCTTGTTGGTGTTGGTAAATAATCACGTCGCGTACGGACAATCGCGTCGCATGCCTGCGTCCGCAGTGCAAACTTTATTCAGTAATCTCCATCCACCGTTCCAATCCTTCTGCCAAGCGGCGGCTAGACGAGCGGCAGACCCGTCCGTCCCGGCCTGTTGCCACTCGCTCGGTCAACTCATGATTCTCATCTCGTCCGTTTTTAACTGCGTCTTTCACGTAGATCTGCAGGGCAGTCAGACGAGATGAATCTGTGCCGAAATGTCTCGCCTTCAAATCTGAAGAAGAAAGGAGAGCGCCTGGGGAATGCTCTTGGCCGCTCATTGGACGCACGGAGCGTCAGCCTGAGACTTCTCCTGATTGACCTCAGCTAGGCTGGACGACGGAGCGTGCCGTCTGTGGCGAGCCTAGCTTGAGTCATGACTCAGTGGATGGTGTGGCTTGTGGCTCAGGGTACGCAGATATCAGCAATTCATAAGTTAACTAACGTTAGTTAACGTTAAGTTAACTTAGAGGATCAAGCACTGGTGCTACCCTGGAGATAGCGATAATCCTCCGACTTCGTCGTCGAAAAGTCTAGTACAGACTTGCACAGGAAGAAAAAGGACTCGCAAATTATTTTTGTTGTATATGCAGTTGCTCATGATTTCGAGTTCTGGTCGGGTTGCATGAGTCGTGCCCTGGATGAGCTCAAGAAGGTGTGCTTTCCGAAAAATTAGGTACAGATGTCTCTGACCCTGGTGACGTTTGTTTGGTGGTTACTTGGGTTCAGTTCACACTTGAATGTCAACTATTAGATCCTCTAAAGGTAACTCTATGGACGCCAAGCCACTTGTATCACTCATTGATTATTCTCATCTACGCCTCTTCTACATAATATCACACTTTACCCTCAAACAGCCTCCTCGCCGTCCTCGACACGGTGCAGCCCCTGACACCACCAGCCTCATCCAGCTGGACGCCGACTTGAATGGTGCCCTTGCTGTGCGCAATGATGACGCTGCGCTCATGCGCGCCCGGTACAGGCGGCGACGGCGTCCTCTTAGGACTGAGCAGGGCATCACCATCACCATCACAAAGTACTGCCTGGCCCGCGAGTTCCGCGACGGTTGTGCCTGGCGAGCACAGCGCCGACGCCAGACACACGGCACCCGTCGGCTGCAGGCTTGGATGCGGCAGACCCATCGAGTAAGCCTGCACGCGGATATCTGATGTCTTCTTAGCCAACGAGTCGGGCCGGGTTATCTGGGAGGTCCTTGCGGTGGATGAACATGCCCTTGGATGTCCCCGCGCGCATGAGGACGCAGGGCAAGGCGCATCGACTGCGAGGTGTGGTCTTGACAGCCGTTGTGTTGCGTGTGATGGGCCAGTAAATCTTTGGCACAGGCTGCTGCTGGGAAGTATAGAGCGGCTTTGTAGGAATATGCGTTGTAGCTGAAAAGGCTAGTGTCTGCTCTGATGATAATACGTGGTGAGCAAGACGTTGTGAGAACACACGCGACCCCAGACGTCCCAACATGACATGGATATGATCATCGTCAGCTCTGCTGGCGTGGCCCCGGACAGGCCCATGTCATTTATAAACCGAAGTGTGCCAATTGGGAAGAGATGGGAAGCCATCTTCATCTTGCACCGCTGGACATGGGCCGCGGGAATGGGTGTGGAGACGAATGGGAGGACCACCAACAATTGCGAGGGTGATTTTGAGGAGATACCACTCGGATTTTGAGCTCCTTTGAGTCGCAATATCCTTTCACTTCTTTGGTATAGCTGGCTTCACCACGACGCATAGTGATACGAGTCTGTCGTCGACCCATTGAAGCCAAACAAAGGGTCGTGCACAAACCCATCGCTGCTACCGCTCTCATCCTGGGGATGGAAGTAGCCGCTGCTCTCAGTCGATGGAGGATACATCGCCGCCGTCGTCGACGGTGCGCCAGCCATGTTGTGCAGAGATGGAGCTGGCAGCCACGCCGTGTCTGGCTCGAAACCAGGGGGCGCATGGGCTCCTTCACGTCCGTGGAGGAAGCTCTGGATGATGTTGTCAATGTCCAGCCAGTCAGGTTCGTTGGCCAAGTGATCCCCCAGAGCTGTGGCTGGGGGTAACGCGTCCAGGTTGCTGCTGGCATTGCCGTGCAAGCTACCCGCTGGCGCATCCAACACGGGCTCAGCCTGCTGCTCTGCTCCCGTGGCCGTGACCGCAGAGTCCATGGCCATATGGCGCAGCGCATCGCCTGAGGGGGTCAGCGTGACGCCTAGTTTCTTCATGAGATTCTCTATGATCAGCGACGCCTTGTTGACCGCCGAGTTGGCCGCTTAGTTCTGCTCAAAGACGTCGAGGCACGTCGCCAGGTTCGCGTGCGCGGACGAGTTGTTCCCTCGGCGGGCGGAAATGCGTGAGTGGATTGTCGCGGCGACGTAGGTAGCGTAGGAGATGAGGTAGGGCGCCCTCCGTGTCGAGAAGGCCTGGTGGTAGGCCCGGACGAGGCTGCAAATGGTCGAGGCGGCGGACGCGCACTTCATGAAGGAGTCGACGGAGATGGAGCGGGACGTGCTGTACAGGTGGCCGTCGGCTACAAAGGGTCGATGCAGCAGGATGATGAGCACGTCAAACATGGCACTTGATAGCATGTCAGCTATAAAGGCAAGAAACAAGATGCAAAGGCAACTCACTTGAGACTGAAGACGTGGGGCGGGGGATACTCCATCCTTGCGACTGTCGTCCCGGGTCGAGCTGCAGATGCGATGGTAACTCTCGCCGCCAGTTGTCGAGTCGGAGCTGTAGTACCTCGAGCATGGTCGAAAGTTCCCTGGGCGTCTGATCCGAGCTCCGCTCCATGTAGATGCTGTTGAGGATCTCGCTCATGATCAAGGAGATCCTACACAGACCGGCAAACGTCGAGTTGCTGTAGGCCGGCGACCCAGGGTAGTGCGTCGTGGACGATGAGTAGCCAAAGGGCTGCCAGTGCTCGAGCTCTTAGTACGAGTCGAGGCACTTGATGGGCACCAGCGCATCGCTCTCCTTGAGGGTCGACGGCCGCCCTTGGTAGAGCGTCTGGATCTTGTCGACGACAAAGGCGGCCCAGAAGACGCGCCTTCGTACCTAGAGGTCCTCGTTGGAGAAGTGCGGCGTACCGGTGAGGTCGACGTGGTGACCAAGATCGATGAGCATGCAGAACGCCAGGCCCGCATACAGCCAGGCCGCGCTCTTCTCATTGCCGAGGGCAAACGGCGAGTTTGTCATGAGCAGGAGTGCCAGGATCGTGGTGACATTGCTCCGATCCAACGCGACGCCCAGAAGCTCCCGGACCCGTCCCCTGTATGTGCCCCAGGGTCTTTACGGACCTCGAGCCGGGGACTGAACTTGGACTCGGCGCCAGGGAGCTCAATAAGAAGCTGGACGAGCAGGAGGGTTGGACGGAGCACTCCGGCGTAGACAGGGGCTGGCGTTACAAGCGGTAAAGAGAAGATGGGCGTTGGCGTTGATGACGATATGGAAAGAGCAAGGTCTGGGCCGAGCGGACAAGCAGAGCTTAAGAAGGCGCCTGAGTTCGTCTCAATGCAAGTGTCAATGGAAGAACAGAGTGATCTCCGGTCCCTCTCTGTCCCCGAGTCCTGGCGGCGAATCGCGGGCTGCTCTGGTACCCAAAGAGGAAATGCCAGATGCACGCCAGCGAAATGACCCGCACGTGATGGGACTTTGGGCATCACCCGTTCGAGGCCAGGCTGCCCGTGACGACTAGAGATTTTGCACGCGTGTTTTTCTTGGCAAAGTCATTCTTTTCTCAGTGAATTGGTCAATGACGCTGAAAGCGTCTTCCAGCCTCCTCAGCCGGACCGTGGCGCCCCGCTGGTAGCTGGCTGCTTGAGCTAGATCACGTGCTTTTGGCTATCGTAGCCATGACGTCATAGTATCACCATGTGCAGCTTGCCCCAGCTGTTAGAGCAGCGCCGAGGGGTGAGTGCGCCAGCTCTGAATGCGGTGTTGCGCTGCGCTATTGGGCAACGTAGGAACCTGCGCCTTGCGACACACACCCCTTTCGCGCCCCCCTCGTCAAGGGGCTCGAGCTTGGGGACACTGTGCTGAAAGGCACACAAAGGACAGTGTCAAGCGCGGCGCACACAGTCCAAGCTACCAGCCTGCTCCCCTCACGCAAGCTCTGCTTCCGTCCTGTCTCTCCCTCCCTCGGTCGCGCCAGCAGCAGTGACGGTACGTGGCACGCCAGCCTTGATCGCATACAATGCGAGGTACCTCCCCTTTAGCCCGCCAGGTCCGCGCAGCCTGGTAGCCCACTCAGTGCCCCCAGCTTCTCTCACTTCTTCCCCTTCTTCCTCTCCCCTTCTCACGCCCATTGAACTTTGCATCACCCCATTGCGTCCGTTTCGTCTGTACAAGATCTCGCGGAGAGCTGCGAAATATCCTCACGACACCCCAATTGCCTTTCATCTCCTACCACATACGTCATCATGTCGAAGCGCGGCCGCCCCGAGGAAGAGGAGGAGCTCGTCTCCCTCCCTGAGGACGACGATGCTGAGGAGGAAGAAGAGTAAGTGGATTTCCCTCTCAATTGGGCGCATTGGCTTGCGCTGCGACTCGCTGCATCTTCCAATGCGTCGCATCGGGGTTTGCGAGACCGTGCTGACCCGTCTCCAGGTACATCTCCAGTGGCGACGAGGAAGACGTCTCCGAGGAAGATGGCGACGAGGAGGAGGAGCTTGAGGAGGGCGACGAGGAAGCCGAGGGCGAAGAGAATGAAGCCAATGGCGAACAGAGTAACCAGGGTCCCGACCTGTCCACGTCAACTCGTACTGACCCCATGACAGCTGAGCCCCCGGCCAAGAAGCGCAAAACCACCGACGAGACCACAGAGGGCGACGCCGAGGCCGAAGGCGACGAGGAGGAGGAAGAGGATGCTGAAGCCGAGGCTGACGACAAAGCCGACGACAAGGACGACGAGGCTGTCAAGGACACTAAGGACGAGGCGGCCAAGGAGACCGCCGACAAGCCTGCGCCTGCTGAGACGCAGTCCGAGGAGAAGGCGGCGGCTGGTGACGCCGAGTGATCTGTAAAAAGATAGATAGCGAGCTACGTCTTTTCATTTAACACTGCCCAATAAACGCCACGGAATCTCAGCCATCGGATTAGGCCTCGCTGAACGTAGTAATCTTTCGCCGAAGAGGATCGCCCCACGATGTGAGCTACATATAATTAGTGCTGCTGCCGACCAAGCTAGGATTGGAGCTCTTTGGAGCATTTCTTCAGCCTATATGGCCTTTGTCGCCACTTGCGTGTAATCATCCACCGCGCCATCACAGGCGCTCGTTGGCCTGCCAGAAAAAAGTGCTGGGTGAATCAGTTTGACTGCCGCTCAGGCGGGCGAGCATTTTGCCTTGCTGCTATCTCGCCCATTGCCTATACGCGATACCGGAGCGTTGCCCCCGGACTGTTCGATGATCGAACCGGTCTTGGCATCCCGCAGCAGCGTCATGAGGGGGAGGGGCTCTCCAGCGCTAACGCTCCAGGAACCCGCAACAGTATAAGTATTCCGCGAGCTCCAACCTCTGTGTTCGTCTATCCAAAACCAATCACTATACTAGCAGAACATCATGGCCGAAACTAAGCAGACAACGTGAGCACCCACTATGCTATCTATGCAGCAATTTGGGCTAACAACAACGCAGGCGCACCTTTACGCTCAACACCGGCGACAAGATCCCCGCTGTTGGCCTGGGGACCTGGAGGGCCAAGCCCAACGAGGTGGCAACGGCTGTCGAAGCTGCCCTCCGCGCGGGCTACCGCCACATCGACACTGCCCATGCCTACGGCAACGAGCGCGAGGTCGGCGACGGCATCAAGGCCTCGGGCGTCCCGCGCTCAGAGATTTGGCTGACGACCAAGCTCGACAACCCATGGCACAAGCACGTCGTCGAGGGCCTCAGCGCCAGCCTTGAAGCGCTCCAGACGGATTATCTCGACCTCTTTCTCATGCACTGGCCCTGCTCGACGGACTCCGACGACAAGTCCAAGCACTACGCGGACTGGGACTTTCGAGACACGTGGCGCGAGATGCAGAAGCTCGTGGGCACTGGCAAGGTGCGCAACATTGGCGTCTCCAACTTTGCCATTACCAACATGGAGAAGTTGCTCGCCAGCCCGGACACCAAGGTTGTCCCCGCGGTCAACCAGATTGAGCTGCATCCCTCGAACCCGTCGCCCAAGCTGGTCGCCTACAACACGTCCAAGGGCATCCACTCGACGGGCTACTCGTGCCTCGGGTCACTCGACTCGCCCCTGTACACAAACGACAAGATCCTAGGCATCGCCGAGGCCAAGGGCAAGACGCCGCAGCAGGTCCTCCTCATGTGGGGCCTCAGCAAGGGCTGGAGTGTGATCCCCAAGAGTGTCACGCCCAAGCGCGTCGAGGCCAACTGGCAGCTCGACGGCTGGGGTCTGACGGACGACGAGGTCAAGGCCATTGACTCGATTCCTGACCGTTTCAAGGTTTGCGACGACGGGTGGCTGCCTGTGAAGGTCTTCTTCGGAGACGACGAGTAAACTAATGGGCAGAGGAGGTGCAATGTCGCTGGCTCTATGGAGAAATAGAATAGAGAATAGAAAGAAAAACAAAGTGACAAAAGATTTCCGCCCTCCTTTATTATGCTGTCCTCATAACTTGGACTCGAGCTCAAAGTCGTCTAAAAGGTCTTTTCCTTCCTCCTCTATAATCTCGGCTACCCTCTGGCGAATATCGGACGCGAGGACGACCGCCTCGTCATCGTCCAATTCTTCCCTCGTGCCGCGACCAAACATGGTGAAGCTCTCTCTCAACTTGCCCTGCGCACGGAGCTCGGGTCGCGGGATGATGTGGTAGTGTACGTGGGGGACGACCTGGGCAGCTGCCGCGCCATTGTTCTGTACGACGTTCCAGTCGTCTACCCCTGTGGCGCGCGACACAGCTTTCGAGAGGACGCGCACCGCGGCGCCGAGACGTCGCGCCTCGAGTGGTGATGTGTCGCTTAGCTTGGGGCGGTGCTCGCGCGGTGAGACGAGGAGATGGCCGCGCGACAGCGGCAGGATGTCGAGGAAGGCGATCAGCGTCGGTGTCGAGAGCAGGAGGAACGAGGGCGGGCTGGTCTTTTCGGGGTCGATTGAGGCCGGGGGATGCGCTGCGTCGTAGGGTTTGTGAATGTCTGCAATGTTGCAGAAGGGGCAGGGAAGGTCGGTGGTCATGGTTAGGATTGCAATCAACTGGTGCGAGGGAAATCGCAGGTTTGACGTGCTGCTGCGAAGGTGATGGAAAAGATGCCAGATGAGCCGAGGTTGGCGGGTCATTGTGGGCGTTTACGGGGGCTTTAGAATGAAAGCGAGGATGGATTTCGGCTGGTTTGCAATGGCTATTCTCACGCAATGATAATAGATATCAGATTAAATTTTCTAATGTATTGCGAAAGCGTTCTTTACCAAAACATAGGATCATTTAATTATCACGAGGTGTAAGCCATCATTCTCGAGAGTCGAGACACTACCAGTACCTGTCGTTGGCAGTTGGTGATTAAAATCGCCATTATAATAGAAAAATGCGCTTGAATTATTATACACTGTTGTTTTCTGCAGTCTTTTTGTACACGCCAGCGTGTGCCGCAGATTGCGACCCGTTGTCAAATCAGCAAATACGATTGCATGTGTACTACCAGGTCGAGCTGGCGAGACTCAAGGTACATGTAGGGGCCAATGCGTAATATGCAACGCTCGGTGAATGACGATTATTTAGAGACGCAGCAGGCAAAATGTCGTTCGCTTCCTCGCAATAAAGTGACCCCGTCGCCGCGCACAGCATGACAGCACACCCTGAGCAAACAAGATGCGCAGCATCATGGAGCAAAACATGGGCTTGGTCCTCGCAAATATTGGAATGGACATACGATGTGAGTAACCGACAAAGTTGTTGTTCAAACCTAGCTAGACAGCCTGTTCTATATATCGTAGTCAAACATCTGCAAGTCCTATGGGTACATGCATGTTGCGGATGACTTTCACCATCAAGCAGCACAAGCACCAACAGCATGGTATCTGGAGGCTGGAGGTTGAGATTGACTGCAAGCAACAATAGGTATCCGTACTTCAGGATTGGGGTTTCAGGGGCCAGAGCCTTGCCAGCTGCCCGCCGCCGTGGCTTGTGGTGGGGCAGCAGCCGGAGGAAGGAGACGCAGCCAGCGGAACATTAGATGTGTTGGCTGCACTGACTTTCACCTCATATTGTCTTTAACCTTCCATTCCCTCAATCCGTCACTTCTTGATCAACTGCAGCCGCATGTCCCGTATCAACATGGCGACCAGGAGTCGCTTCGATAAATTGCTCGAAAGAGTGCGCCTGCAGGAGAGAAAAGACTGCGCCGAAAGAGATCGAGTCGAGAGTGAGATTGAGCGCCTAGACCAGGAGCTTGTCAGACTCAGGGTAGAGCGCGCCAGCATCAACGCGCGCATCGAAAGGCACGACGCGATCAAGCCCAAGCTCGAAAGCCATGTCGCGACCAGATCGCAGCTCGAAGCTGACATTGCCCAGCTGGATGTGGATATGAAGAAGCAACTTGAGCCATGCAACGCGTCCAGCGGCTCGTCATTCAAGAAGTTTTTCCAGCAGGCGCAACCTATCATTGAGGCGTTGCTGCTGCAGCAGGAGGAGAAACTCAAGTGCGTGCGCGACATGGAAAGGAGAGAGCTGGCCCTGTTCGATGAAATCGATGCAGAAGACATCCACCTTCCCGAGCCAACGCCATACGATGATAGAACTAGCGATGAATCTGGCCCTGTAGATCATGGCGAGGACAGAGGTGTGCCGGACTCTGCGTCCAGGCAAACAGAAGAAGTCTCTCCCCTCTCGCTCCCATCGTCTTCCGGACGCCAAAAGGTAACGAGAGCACCCAGAATGCTCGACCCAGGCTAAAGTGTATCCTAGAAACGTCGCCGGTCTCGAGCAAAGGACACTCCTCGAAAAGCCCCCAGGCTCGAAGAACGTTCAATCGACATCCACACATTCTTCCAGAACGCCAAGAGCAGACACAGAATCTTCCGGGTCAATGGCGACGAGGAAAACTGGTGGATCGTGTGGTGCAAGACACACAAGTTGAGCTTCAACACCCAGAACCCACTCGCCGGCGCGGGTAAGCACCTACACTCCGACAGCCATGGGTTCATGGATAAGTCGAATAGAACGGCCCTCGCACACTTGGGCTACAAGGTGCTCAACTGCACACCGGAGCTAGTAGAGGCGAATAACCGCGCCGTGGACGCTGGTCAAGAAGATCGAGAGCCTCACCTTCCGCACAAGGGCAGACGCCGCACTACTCTGTCGGGCGACGACGACGAGGAGGCTGAATTTTTTCCTAAAGCGTGCGCGAAGGAGCCGATGCAGCGGAGAGCTGGTACTGCCTCGCAAGCCGTGCTCGACCCCAAACCTGGTGAAGTCTATCTTGCCTGGATAGGTCAGAACTTCAGAGCGGCAATTTGCTTGCCACTTCCGCCCAGTGTCGAAGGCACCGGCATTGCCGAGCTGCAGGCACAGACGGAAGATCTCGCGAAGGAAATGGAAAGCGAGCCCCCGGTTTGCTACAGAAGAAAGACAGATGGCGGATTTGCGTGGGCCAAGGACTACGAGGATCATGGGCCCAAGATCCAGGGGCGGCAACATCCTGTGGTCGTCATCAACAATAGCAATGTGAATAAATGGACGCGAGCTTGGATTCCGGCAAACAGTCTCATGGAACTCGACAAGACCGATCCATCTTTGCAATCCGTCGCGAACCGCAGTGCTGTTCTCGCAGAATTGCGCCGACGAAAGAATCTCGGGCAAGAGGAGAGCGGGGGAATGCATGAGACCAGCAACGCCCCATCCTCTCACGTTCTACCGAGGAACGAAGGAGATTTAGATGATGGTCCAGTTGACGAGCATACGAGAAGGGGAATGAATGCTGTGGAAGATGCCCACGGCCAGGACCGAGACAGCCCGGACGCTGTGCATGGCGAGGAACAGACATCAGATGCAAACGCCAATGACCAGACAATCAGAACCAGGGTATTGGAATGTAAAGAGAACATCCAACCAGCCGCGGCGGCAGACACGCGGGGCGAATCACCGACAGCAGACCGCTCCAGGAGCAGGCAGGATAGTCCCTTCTTCCCGACGATGGAGGCGAAGATTGAACCACCTGATAGCTGCGATGAGAGTCAAGTCGCGGCAGCGCACAGCGCGCTGGGATCGTACCGAGATATGCGTAGTCCCATATCCTCAGAAGCCATGGACACAGACGATTTAATGGCTGGCGAGAATGGGCAGCTCACGCTCACGGGCAAGGCGACCCTTGCTTCGATGGAGGGTAGAGGGCTGCTCGATGGCCCGCGCGTCCTGTTCTCCCATTCGGACGTAGCTCGTGACTTTCTTCGGGGGGTAGCTAGAGACGCTCTGACCTCTGGTGAGAGGGACCTGGAGTACCCAGCGCCTGGGCATGAGGCGACCATACGCTATAGCAGTGACGCACGCGCGAGCGTCAGCTACTACACTGGCCATGCGGTCAGTTGGCCAACGCACATGGAGGTTGGAGATGGTAGTAGTCACCACCAGACGGGGGATCCAGCCGCAGCCGCAACCGCGATTTCTCGCTCAATGTCTGGCTTTGGCCATGTGAATGGGCGTCAGGGAGATCCAAAAACATACTGAGGGGTCGGGTTTCGTACCCTTGGCTTGGACGATATGCTGCTGGCAAGAGTCATTATTTGTTTTAGCCTTGGCTTTGCGGTGTTGGGGAAGAGATCTGATCGGCGACACCTGTAGAGACAAGAGACATGTATCTGGACGGTTGTGGTAGAATGATAGTGTCAATGAGCACTCACCGTCGATCGGTGATCGGGCGCCAGCAATGAGTGCCATCACATCATTGGATATGTCTCGGGCCAACCACAGAGGAGTGCCAACTCCTGGCAGCATGTTGACTCATTGTTTCCTCTGGCCCCCTGAGCAGCAACGACAACAGACCAGAACCATGCAGTCCCAGTCCGGGATGTAGGGCGCGCAGTGGGTATCACATGCCGTGCTGACACTGCCGCGCTGTAGTCGGCGACCGCCGTATGCAAGTACGCCCGTGGGTACTACGGCCGTCGCATAGGTGTGATAGTCGGACGATCTACAAGCACATGTACTGACAGGAACATCAACTCGATGGCCGAAAAGTTGCGGTGGAGGAGAGGAGAGTAGAACCACTGTACGGAGTGCGACCAACGAGCAAAGCCCGCCCGTAACGCCGACATGCAGGTTTGAGACGGGCGACACGTCGTCGGACGCCAGCCAGTGTTTTCTGCAACGCTGCTCACTATCGCTCGCGAAAAGACGGTTGGTTTGCAAACTTGTTCTAAGTGACTACTGACTGGAGCTTCGGCTTGGCGGCGGGTTGTTCATGTTGTTGGCTCCAGAGTGTCTTGTGGTGTGTTCACATTCAGCTAATCATGCAAGAGGTAGATCAGAACGAATCGGATTGTATGGTTTAGCGGGTTGGTAAACATCACATGTGCCTCCCAAGCTCAAGGGCCAACAACGTCAGCGTGGCTTCCATACCTGTTGGTTATACGTAGACATTGGGCCAAGGGCCCAGCCACACCGACAAAACAATCATTAGGCCATGAAGTTGTCGAGTGGGGAACGTGTCAACAGACTGTGGATCTGATCGAGTACAGCAAATCGTGTCGAAATTCCATAATCCGATGGCAACGGCGGCATTGCGCAATACGTATGCCAAGATGATACGAATAACTCAAAACTTAGACAATAAGCTTCCAGAAGCCCGATAGTTACCGGAAGCGGCTTATCTTCAGATACGCAATCAAATGCCCATGATTCTTCCGTGCCGCTGGCTGCGAACCACACGGGTCCAAGTATATGTACATACGTACCACGCATCAATAGCAGCATCACGATGCAAAGCACCTACAAGGCCCCCTTCTGGAAATCAGCTCCGTTGCGGTCCACGCGTCACCGGCCGGCACACATACGCACTCAGCCGCAGTGCATCTTGGTCTGGTGAACCGTGCGATACGTACGTACGTATATGCACGCGATACACTCTGCATGCGCACGACCGACCTGCAGCTGCGACAGCTCAGCTCAGCTCGTCTTGCAGACTTGCCCACAATGTACCAACAGTAGCTAGAGCATGCTCATGCACGATTGGAAATGGTAGGGTCCCGGCTGGGTGGGCATGCGTCGGAGTGTCCCGCTTTATGGCCGATCCGCCGCTCCTTCGGCCCCCAATGCTGGGCGTCTAAGCCGTGAAGGTTGACAATACTGAATGTGCGGAGGAGTATCAACAATACGTACGCACGCGTGTAAAGGCATGATTAGTTCATGTTGACATTGACAGCTCGACTGCTCTGCGCTGCTGCTGCTGCTGCTGCTGCCGCCAGTGGAATGATTGTGCCCACCGACGCCGGTTGGTTTCCCACAGATGATTCGAAAATGCGCGACGAGCAAAGACCAAAAATATTCGTTACATCGTGACTCACTGCGCCTGCCTGTCCGTCTAGCCAGTCTACCTCTGCGAAGACTGGCCATTCGGCCGCCGCGCGCCGTTCTGTGTGAGCATGGCAAGCAGGCTGTCCACCATCTGCAGCTCAGGGGAGGCGGCAAAGTGGCAGTTGTCGTGTGATCGCCCGGCGCTGGAGGCTGTGGACCCGGTGGACTGGTGTGACGACGAGCTGGTTGTGTGCACGCTGTCGCTGGGGCTAGACTCGTAGCGAGGGACGGTCCCGTTGTTGCTCGGCATGGTGCTGTCGTGGTCGCGTGTGTCTGGCGTGGGGATTGGTGTTGAGAGAACCCGTGGGTCGATCCGTTTCTTGGAAGAGGTGTTGCGCCGGAGGGCTGGCCGTGACGTCTTGTTCAGCCGTTTTGCGGATCTGGGCTTCTTCTGTGATGCTGTCGCCAATAGTCAGTCTCTGTGATAGGGACGGATCAGGTTGGACGTCTCGAACTCACACTTGTCGGACTTTGATGACCTGGAAAGATGCTCGGCAGGCCTAGACTCCGGGGGATGCCCCATGGTATTTAAATACGGGCACGGCACGACGGCGCGGGCGGGTGGGCTGGAGGCAGCTAAGGCCCAAGGGCACTTGGTGTATGGGAGGCTTGCCTCCACCTGTGGAGGAAGGCGGCGGGTGGATTGAAGGGCGCCGAGATCAGACCCCGGCCTGACCAGATCGAGTACCTTGCGTCCGGGACAGGGTAACAAAGTGCCTGTAGATCGCGTGTACATGCGTAATACGTGAAGCAATTCCGGTACGTGAGGAGGGTGTCGGACCTATGTGTCCTGGCAGAGGGCACGCTGACTACTTATCCTGCGGACAGTGCCTGTCTTCACCTTACGGAGTGCATAATGGGACTCAGGTCAGAGCCGGACCCAAATGACGATCTCCAGGGCGCCCCGGACGGCGGACCCGTTAGGGCCGAAGTTGCGTCTGCGATGTGAGGCTACATGGCAATGCAATGCTGTTACCGACATTTGGGAGACGGAGGAACTGTTTTCATCGTCCTCCTCCATTCTCCAGTCGCTCGGCACCCGAAACACACAAAGTGCAAAGCGTAGGCCGCCGGTTGTCGAGTGTCACATCACCCACGCCACAGGCCCGTCGCTGTCGGTGATAGTGCATGGGGTAGTCGGTGTTTGAGCCGTCGGTCGCCGCCAGGCACAACCCTTATGCCCGCGCGGCCGACTCGGCCGTTAGCAGCGACCAACAGCCAACAGGACGCGCGAGCCAACAGTGGCATCAGGAATCGACGTGGACGCGACCGGACAAGGTGAGCCTGGGCGATCGACCCGAGAGTTTGGTCTTCCTGCAATTTCGACGCAGGGAGAGGACGTAGCGCGCCGTCCGTCCGTCCTCAGCAGAGGCGCCTGTTTGTCTGCGATAGGACACCGTCGGAACATGCGATGCCCGGCAATTGCCTGTGCTGGTCGCTGCTACGACGCTGCGTAGGCGATTAATTAGCTACTGTACATCGCTGCCCCGCTTGCGCTGCAAATGCCATCGGATGAGGTGCCGAAATGTCTGGGCGGCGGCTTCTTGCTGATCCGGGGATCGGATTCGTTTTTTTTGCCAGACTGGCTGCCTCTAGCGGCTGCTCTGGTATGCATGTATTAGTAGCCGCCAGCTGCCTGCCAAGCCAACAAGTGTCGTGGCTCTTCTCGATGCTCGACCACGTCGAGATGCCCGAGGTATCTGCAGTCTGCATGCATACCGTGCCGAGCATCCAAGGGCCAAGGGTGCCTCGTGGTGCCTCGTCCAGGACTGGTCTGCAGAGCGACAGACTCAGAGAAGGTGTCCGGGAGGCAGAGAACGGAGAACGTATCACTGACGTCTTTGGCCGACTGCAAGCAGGATGAAGCCCAGGAAGAAGGGCCTCGGCCCAGATCATTTTCTTGTCATTCATTTAGGCGATGAGGCGCCCGGCAGTTTGCGGCAAAGGGGTGCCCTGGAAAAGCTTCTTTTTGTAGAAATCAATCACAGCGTCGTAAGCCTGGACCAGTGATGGCAGTCTCTGCTCGCTTTCTCTGCCAATATGGTCAACGTAGGGCATCGTGAAGCGCGCTACACGGCCCGAGTCCGAGTCTGAGAGCAATACTGGATGGAAATTCCGCACTGGGTGTATTTCAATAGTCGCACGATTGATGCAAAGCAATGCTGTCAACCGAACTGTTTCCTCGACGCCGGTGAGCTGTCTCAGGTGGGCGGGCAGATAGCAGCCCACCGCCTTCCCGCTACAGACTTCTTTCTGCCATCTCTCCTCCAGCCCCACTTTGACCGCCCTCATTTTTTGTCTGTCAAACCTTCGCGGTGACAAGGACAATATAATCCATCACCCCAACGCCCCAAAACGCCGTCACCATGGTTCGCGAAGGATACCAGCCCCCCACCGCCGGCTCCGGTCCCCGCGGCTCGACGCACACCGGCCACGAGGTCCGCACCCAGATAACATACCTCTGCGGCGACTGTGGCAGTCGCGTCGCGCTGGCCAAGGATGCCGCCGTCGCTTGCAACCAGTGCATGGGCCGTGTCCTCTACAAGGAGCGCACGAAACGGTACGTCCGGTACCGGCCCTCTAAGCACAGCGTAGATGACTAACGAGGAGCAGCATGGTCCAGTTTGAGGCGCGGTAGACACAGAGACAGCATAATACGGAGTCTGGGAGTTTGGTCGGACGGAAATGCGAATTACGCCTGTGCGGCTGTCCTACATGAATTGACATATACCCATTTACGCCCCAAACGCCCATTTCTGCCTCTGCCTTTGCCTCTCATCAAGATCGCGGCGTGTGCAGGTACTTTGCGAAGCTCGCATCCGCCATGACCGAGTCGTCATTGTCCCCCACGGCCGTCTGGTATCGTGCCTGTAGACTGTCCCGCTCGGCAATGGCATCGTCCTCCGAGTCGTAGTCCTCGCCGTCGTCGTCGCTCGCCACCTCGACGTCGTCATCCGCCTTGGCGTTGGTGATCGATGGGCCCCCCAGGCCGGACATGCCCTGCATCATCTTGTCCAGCTCCTTCTCGCGCGTCTCCTTCTTCAGCTTCTCACGCTCGTCCCTCCGTCGCTGCAGCTCGGGTAGGTAGTCGTCGATGAACTCCTGCTTCTTCTCCGCCACGGCCTCAAAGAACTCGTCCATACCTGTCCCCACCTTGGAGCTCACGCCCACCACGCTCAGATGCGCGTAGAACTCCTCCAGCATGAGACTCATCGAGTTGAGCAGGCTGCCCATGTAGCCACCGCCGCCGCCGCTGCCGCCCCCCTCGCCGTCCATGTCGTCGCCCTCTTGATCACGCTGCAGCGCATCCTGGAAGGCCTCAAAGTCCGTCATCCACTCCTTTGCAAAAGCCGCATCCTTGACATCCGTTTTGTTGAAGACGAGCACCATTGGTAGTTTTGTCTTGTAGAGAATGGAGCAGGCGTACAGCATGTTGGACATGAACGTGCTTGTCGAGGTCGTACGTGGCGTGTCGATAATGTAGGCAATCACGGTCGGAAAGCTCGAAGCGAGGGACTCGAGCAGAATCGTCCCGGACGCTGACCACACAAAGACCTCAATTTGGCCTGGTGTGTCAACCAGAATATTTTCAATCGGCGCCTTGTCCTCCTGCGGTTTGGCTCGCTTCTCCAGCAGATTGACAATCTGATCGACCTTTGTCGCAAACAGGTTCAGCGACGTCAGGATCCCCCCGTTCGGCCCCAGGTTGTACTGCTTCATAACCTCCTCGTAGTTGACAGAGTCGCGGATATCAATGTTCGAATCAAAGGGAACATTGAGCACGGCCGGGTCCAGGTTGATCACATAGGGCGGCTTCTGCTTCGAGTGGAGGTACGAGTTGACTCGGCGCATGAATGTCGTCTTGCCCGAGCCCGCCATTCCCACGCACACAATCACCGGCGGCGCAGCGGCGGGATCGAGTGGCGCTTCTTCGCTTGATGTGGCCATGGTCTGTGGTTGTGGGTGGTGGTGATGATGGATGGGAGATGGTCAAAAATTTGGACGCGCTGAAGCTGTGATGCAACTGGAGTGCCCCGCGCGGGGCCGAGAGATCCCTGCACCAGAACCACAATTCACTTTGATGTTTCTCTCTATCTTATGATTCTCATCTGCTTTGCTTTGAAGGGCACGCCTACAGGTTGACAACCTCAAAAAGCCCTAACCGTCTGTCCCACTGCTCCGAAATGTCGCACAGAGCGCCGCGTAGTGATGTGTGAGATCCAGCACACTCTGCGGCAGACTGGTCGCCTGCACAATGCTCCTGACCTTGACAGCTCCCTCATCCTCGATCAGTGTCCGCACCGTGTGCAGTAGCTCCGGGCTGAACTCGCTGTACCACCGATACTGCCAGGCCACCAGACGGATCACGGCCTGGATCGTGTCGCGCGTCACCTTTTGCTTTCGATAGCTCCTAAGGATCCCGGCAAGGGCGCGCGGGCTGAAGCGCAGAGACAGGCATGCTCGGTACGCCTCGACAGCCTCATCGCGGTGCTGTAATCGCTCGGCAAGAGACCCCAGAATCTCCCACTCTTCAGCAGACTTTTTATACTGCATTTGCTGGGCCCGGTACTGTGCCATCTGTGTGCGCCATATGGTGTAGACGCGCAAGTCTTCGTAGAGCACCATGAACAGGCTGTCCAGCCAGCGCTCACAGAGGCGCTTGGTGTTGAGTTTCGACAGGTGCTCGTCGTTGGCAGCCTATCCAGTCAGCAGATACACATATGTGCACGAGGGGGGACTTACATTATCCGTGTCCGCCTTGACCTCTCCTGGGTCGATTGTGCTGAGCGGCTTCTCCACGTCTTCGCTGGGGTCGTTGGGCGCCAGTGTGCGCGCAGTCGACTCGGCGTCCTCCTCCTTCTCCTCCTCTGACTCTTCGTCACCATTAGCGGTTGCGTCAGAGGGCTCGCGAATGCCGTCTACACTGGAGTTGCGCTTGTTAGCCGTCGCCGTTGCCTCTTGCTTCTCAGTCCGGTACTCGTCCTCCATGACAAACACATTGCTCCTGATCTTGAGAAGCTGGTCCCAACCGATCTTGGCCGTCATCTCCGTCAGGATGCTGTACGCCTGCTTAAAGGTTCCCTTATACGACGCTGCCCGCAGGCCAAGCAGACTGGGATCGACCTGCTCGGAGTATCTCGATTCGGGCTCGCTGTCAATCTCATCGAGGCGCGTCTCCGGCAGCGTGGGCAGGTGCACCTCCTTCGGTTCGGGCATCACGGGCGTATCCTTGTCCTGGTAGGTGAACATGGGGCACGAGTTGAGAATCGTCAACGCGTTCTCCCAGTCCTCCATCGCCACGTAGACCTGTGCCAGACGAGCCCACGTGCCGAATTCGCTAGGCGCCGCAATCGTGCTGCGGTCTGCGCAGCGGAGAGCCATTTGCAGTCGCTCGTCTTTCAGCTCGGGTGTCGCCGCTGTCTGTGCCTTGTTGAGCAAGAACTCGGCCTGCGTGTCGAGCATGACGTAGTCCATGGGGGTGTCCTGCAACGACTGGTAGAGGGTCCGGACGCCCATCACCTCCTCGTTGCCCATGAACAGCACTTTGGACAGGAGTGACGACACCTCAACACTCTGTGAGCGCAGCTTTTCAAACAGATTGATGCCGGAGGTGTACCGACCCGTCGTCTGCAGATACTTCAGGATTCCAGCCGTCAAGTGATTCGAGACATTGGTCGGCACCTGAACGACCGAGTCTGACCCCAACTGCCACCCCCTGAAGAACAGCTGCTCAGCTGCATGCAAGAACCTGTGCTCCGTCTCCGTGTTCGTGACAGGGTTGAACCTGCGCACACCCATAATCTTGCGGATCGTGTCACCGCTGCCATCGTCGGCGTAGGAGTACGCCCTCAGCACACTACAGAGATACGTCTCGAGCCACAGATCGTCTGTTGCCTTCCTCTTCTCGCCCCGCTCGTCAACGCAGAAGCTCTCGACTGTGCCGGGGATGGTGACGTGTATCCGCATGTCCAACCGGGAGAAGGCGTTGTAGCAGCAGTACACGCCCTCCACGATTTTGGCCGTCGCATTCGGCGCATGTTCCTTGTAGGTCAATGTGTTGATGTAGGCCGCGAGACTGGCCGAGGACGAGGCATCGACACCCGTCACATGGTGGTAGATGCCCGTTTGTCGCCCCTGATTCCGCGCGGCCTGCTTGACGAGGTGTACCAGGTCGGGGGGACCAAGCTCCCGGAGAGCGGCTAGCGACTCGGTTCGCGCATCGAGCGATTCGTGCAGAATCTCCTCTGTGAGCCTTGATTCATTAGCGATGGACGGTGCAGGGGCGCAAGTGGTCTCACTCTGGCACGGCTGGCGCAACCATGGCGAGGGAGCTCTTGAAGCTAGCTGCTCGTGATGGCGGCTAGCTGTTGCGGAGAGGGGGATACAATAGAGAGAGGTGAGGAACCGTGGTTCGTTGAGCTCCGCACGCTTTGCCGCTGCTGGGGCTGAAGCTGATATGTTGGTCCGTTGGAGCTATTGGGTATGTTGATTGTGTCCCTGATTGAGGACGGGGGAGCCTGGACAAAGTACCTAAAGTGGGTCACATTGTTGGTGGCTGAATGCCAGGGTGCGCCACAGCCATGGAGGCCCGTGCCAGGAGTGGCTATGTACCTCTAGAGCTGGTCGCGACACTCGGGCCGCTAAAGAGGTTGCGTTGGGGCAGTCGCGTCTTCAGTCGTCGCGCGCATCATCGGGTCGGATTTCATGGAATCAATGACTGAATCGGCACATTTCCCAATGCGTTGATCCAACAACGTGAGAATGGTATGCAAGCTCTTATCAACCAGACTTCAAATCATGGCTAATTGCTGCAGCCCGGCTTCCAGGCAATCAACCTCGAGCCTGAGGAAAATGTCGACGAGCAGATCGACAGCACCAAGGAGCTCCATGTCGACGAGGCTCTCAAGAAGTTCCAAAAGGCATTAAGACTGCATGCGCAAGGCGCTCGCTCCAGAGATGCGGCTGGCACAGCGTACGATGAACTTTTTCAATCCGAAATATTCCAATACCGCGAAGCGCGAACCGAGTACGAGCGAGCCGAGCGACATGCCAATGGAGAAGATGATGTCCTGGCCCTCGCAGCCTTCTCAGAGGGCCTCGACATTGATGCGGGCGGCGCAGATGGCATCGCAGCGACGCTGGCTCTGACGCTGTACCTGGGCTACAAAAATTACGGGGACTTTTTCCTCGACAAGCTTAAGGACTTGCGGACCTCGGACCCGGAATGGCAGAAGAAACCCAAGTTGTCGTACCATGCGGATGGCGGCGACAAGGTGTTGGAGAATTGGGCCAAAGCCTTGGATCAGGATCCATCGGACCCGGAGCTATGGAGGCGCGCATCTCGTTTTGCAGCTGCCGTCAACAGCGGACGCTTAAAGAGATTCTGCCTAGAGGCTGCGGTTGAGATGGACGACGACCCTGCGGTCACAAAGGTCGAGCCGCCATCGATAGCGGAGGCCTTGACGGGCGAGCAGTTGAAGCAGCAATTGAGCTTGCTAGGTGACCACATGGCCCTCACACACCCCGTCATGGCGCCGTGGATAGAAAATCAGCTGCCGGTACTTATGAAGAAACTATTGGATCCGATATCGTTCCTGCCAGACCCGACCCAGACACTTACGCCACCTGCGAGCCCAGTGAGAGAAGTCCAGGACGCGGTGGAGGAGATCAAAGTGTCGACCTGGTCGCAACTAGGAACAGAGCTGTTGGCACATGGGCGAGACGCCCACCCACTGCATATAATTTGCGAAGCAGCAGAGGAGGAGTCACGGCCGGATGTCAACATGGAGCCGGACAAGGCAGTCACAGAAGAGCCGGAGGAAACCAAGCAGGACGCCAATACTTCGCCTGGAGACAAAGAGGGTGGCATGGTGGACGCAGTTGAGCACCAAAAGCCAGCAGACGACAAGCCTGCTGAAACCGACACCCCTCTCACTCGCAAGCGATCACAATCGGTCGCTGGGTTAGCCGAGCCAGCCGACGAGAGCACATTGCGAGAGAAACGCAGTAAACGGATGCGCCGACGAGAAACCATTGAGCAAGGCGAGCTCAGTAATGATGTATCAGGGAAGCTGCAGGTCTACCAGGACGTCGATGCCAGACTTTTCCAAGTGACCAGGAACATTCTGGAGAATCTTGCTTTGGAAGGCGAGCCGACGCTGGCACGATTTCAACAGCTGCAGGATTCTACCACGCTGGAAGACCGCACGGCAGCCTTCACATCTCGAGCGTCCCAAGACTTCCGAAATGTCTTGACCAACTTCTCCGAAAACACGGCCATGATCTTACTAAACAGCGAAGAGAAAACCTCGCTTAGCCTGTCCTCGTTCTTGGAGCATGCCAAGTCCGGCGCTCAAGACCAATTGGATCTTGCATCATTCGACGACCATAAGGGTGTCAAGGCGTTTGTCGATGACCTCGACAAGCGTCGCGAGAGCCTGTGTGGCGGAGATCTGGCCTACGAATGGATCTTGGCCATTAGCAAAACGTACACATCGGAGAAGTGGTCCGATGAGCTGAAGACGACTGTGGTCCAGATTCTCACTCGCTCCCACGAAGCCCTGTACCATCGCATTGACCAAAAGATCAGAGACGGTGAGATGGAAGACCTCGAGACCCTGGTTCCTATGCTGTTCGAACTACACGTGGATATTTACGAACGCATCACAAACCCCAACAGCGTCGTGGACTATGCGACGAGGGCCGAGACAAAGGACCGTCTCGCACGATGGCTCGACGTTGCATCGGCATACGTCCAGCTCATCAACCCCCCCAGCGATGACTCTGTTGCTGTCCGCTTCATGTGGGCCTGTGTCATGTCTGCTTCCCACGCGGACGAGCCCGTGCGCGAGCATATGCTGCTCATCTGGACCTCACTGCGGGACTTTCTGCATGATAATGACGTCCAGCAGATCACTTTACCCAACAACTTGGTCATGCCGCTCGTCTCGGCAGCCGCCGCTGACCGGGAGATCTCCAAGCTGACCACCATGGACTTCTTCCTAGGCCTCTTCCAAGACGAGATGGAGAACCCTGTTCATGTCATCGAGACACTGGAGCCTGTTCTGAACCCGTCTACAGTGTTGGTCGCCACGGACAAGCCCGAGGGCGAAGCAGAGTCCATCGCGGATTGTGCTGGTCAGGGACTGCGCGATCTGTGGAAATTCCTCACAAACAGTAGCACTGAGCTGAGGCTCTTCCTGTGGCTACAACTTGGATATGCGTACGAGGCGATCGACTACAGAACGAAAAAATTCTCGTGTCACCTGAGAAGCATTGAGATGATCATGGGCGATCTCGAAAGCGAGGCGTATGCCAACAACTCAGAAGAGTCGCGACGCCTGCTCCTTCTGAGAACGCTCAAATCCCTGGATGAGCAGGTCTTGGTAGCACTCAATATGGCTATCAACGAGCGCGACGTCTTTGACATTATCGACGGCGCACACCTAAAGAGCAGCATCTGCGCCCTGGCCAAGGTCAACTGCCTGCTTCACGTGGCTGCATTGTACGACGACGAGATCAGAGCAGGCATCGCGCCCACCCCATCAAAGAGCCCCTACTTTACGCAATTCACAAACAAACTGAGGGACATGCAAGTCCGGGC
This sequence comes from Emericellopsis cladophorae, assembly GCF_022114955.1. Lineage (NCBI taxonomy): Eukaryota > Fungi > Ascomycota > Sordariomycetes > Hypocreales > Bionectriaceae > Emericellopsis > Emericellopsis cladophorae. Next base: position 39,004 of record NW_026251016.1, read on the forward strand.
GTGGACACTTCAGTATACGCTTGTGAATGAGGCCATGACGCAGCATGAGTCCATTGTAGCCCCGGATCAAGATCGCGCAGACTTCCTCCAGGCCATACACAGCGCCATGGGGCCACGCCAGTACTGCAAAGCATCCGCCAAGATATTCCTCAACGTCATGCGTCGTGAGCTTCTGCGGATGAAGGACCTCGACCACTGGGAGGACTACATGGAGCAAGTCTTGTGGGATACGTACGCGCTCAAACTCGGCGCTTCCATCACGGAAGATCATGGATGTTCTCCTGAAGCATTGACCAGGCCCCGTACGATGCAGCTGCTCGACAGTGTCATGACGTTGGCCAGCCGCATGGCGATGAAAGACCTGCTCAAATCGGATCTCAAAACGACGATTGACCACATGCAGCAGACCTTGGGACCGATGAAGTCGACGAGCCAGATGATGCACAACCTGCGCAATTTCAACGACTACATGAAGCGCCCGATTCACCCCCTGCGTCTGTACCGTGCCATGCATGGCAGCGTCGATTTGGATGCGGTCACTATCCCCCTGCGAGGTGATGCCATTCTCGCGAAGCACGGCTGGTTTCACCTGCTGGGCATGATTGCCTTGACAAAATTCAAGGGCGTCGACCTCAATCGGCGTCAAACACCAGGCGCGACAGACGACCTGCGCGTGGGTGCCGCCAATCTGCGATCCCAACTACAGTTCACGCCTAACAGGTGGGATACATGGTTCCGCTTGGCCGAGTGTTTCGACTACGAATTGGACGAGGCTGTCTTGTGGACGGCAGAAAAGATCAACAAGGACCGCGCGGAGCTCGTCAAGTTCCAGCGACACGCGATCCACTGCTACACGCTGGCCCTCTCGCACTCGCACAATGTCGACACCACGGCGTACGAGGGCGATCCGTTGCACGACCTGTACTATCGCTTCGGCATGCGCATGTACGCATCCAGCCGCGACCCCTTCGCCATGGAAGCGTTCCAGCATAGTGAGCTGGAGCGGTACTTTATCGAAAGCACGGGCAACGGCACCTTCAAACTGCCCGTGCATGCCGAGATGAGTCCGTTCAAAGTCTGGAAATACGCATCGCGGCTTTTCCGAATGGCCAGGGAGAGGCAGCCGCAGAATTGGAAGAACCACTACATGCTAGGGAAATGCCACTGGAAGATGCTGCAGGTCGATCCAGAGAAGCTCTCCGCGGAAGACAGGAAGTTGGGCCTCACGGCCATGACAGTGGTGATGAACCTCAAACACGCCGTGGAAACGGCACACAACGCGCGCAAGTCGCGCCGCGCAGAGCCCATCCTGGAACCTCACTACAAGATAGCCTCTGTGCTGCATAAAATGGTCAAGCGAGGCGACCTCCCTGCCAAGGAAGCCGCCAAGATCCTGTCCGAGCAGCCATTTGGTGTGCCTATCCGTGACGACGATGGCTTTGCAGCATTTACCGAGCCGAAGCATTGGGAGGAATACATCATTAGCAATATGATCAAGCTTCGCGACAAGGACAAGTCCAACTGGCAGCACCGCTTCATCATGCGCCATGCGACCATATTGTTTGACGAGAAGCTCGCGAACCATGAGGACGTGTCGTCCGCAGCCAAAGCGGCCTTCCACATTCTCTGCGAGAGCATGCTGACCAAAACCATGGTGATGAATGTGTGGAAGTGCGACTCGGAGCGACCAGGGCGGCATCACGTCTACACAGAGAGGTACATGCATTTCGTCACCAACATCCTCGTCATCCTGTCGGACCGCGTCAATATGGAACAGCTCCTGAAGAGGATCCGGAAGAAGGCGGCCGACTTTTACCATTTTACCGATTTATGGCAATGGTGCTGTGCGCAGTTTGTGAAACTGCTTCGCAAGGTGTACAACATGCCAGAGGGCGCCGAAGAAGCCTTCAAGTCCATGTCCATGGACGAATTCGACCTGGTCACCGAGCGCATAACCAACTGGGCGGCAGGCGATGGCCCGCACACAGCCACCTTCTTTTGTATGAAGGATGCCATTGAGCTGAAGAAGACCAACGGCGGCCTGATCAAAGCCGGTCCGATTGACGACCTCATCAGCGATTGCTATTCCAAAATCCACACGGAGATCCGAGGCGAGTTCGCGGACGACCCTGCAAAGATTGTCGAGGAGAGAAAGGCCGGTGACGCCAAGCTCGTGCACCCCGCTGTGCAGAGTCTTGTGAGTACGGAGGCACAAGACTCCCGCGGCACGAGCCCGACACTCAATGACTCTGAGAAGCCCGAGGGCCCGTCCCGAGCGAGGAAGACGGGCGTCCGCAGGCCTGACATCCTACGCAGGGCCGAGCTGGCAGTGCAACGCTCTCTCGAGCCCAAGGCGGGCTCTGTGAAGAGCCGGGTGGGCAGTACGTCAAGTAAGAGAGGCAGCCGCACGCCCTTGGCTGCGATGAGCGACGACAGTGATGGGCCTGATGCCCAAGTACGCAGAGAAGCTGCCGAAGGGATGGATATGGACGCGGACGGTCACGATGAGGAAAACGATGGCGATGACGAGAGTGATCTAAGCGACGCTCCGGAACAGTCGGATGAAGAGATGCCACCCGGGCTGCTGGTGCCCAGGGAGGAGTCTAGTGGCGAAGAAGCGGATAGTGAAAGCGAGGGTGATGAGGACCAAGCTGAGGAGGCAGAAGAGGCGGAAGAGGCGGAAGAGGCGGAGGAGGAAGAAGAAGAAGAAGGGATGGAGGAGACGCATATTGACGACGGCGATACGGAAATGGCCGGCATGGAGACGGCGCCTGAGAATCAGGAGGAGACGGAGGAGGATGAAGAGATTGGCGTGGGTGCCTAGGCATGGAGATGTGATGAATGTTTTTAGCAGGGCGTTGGGATTACGCTCCAGACATACATTTTGTAGTCATGTGTTACTTTAGTTTGGGTCAACTGCAAAGGCGAGTATTGACCTTGTGTACAAGCACGACACGAGGATATATGGACAGTTGCTAAATATTTCTTGTGTGCTTAGCGTGGCAGTGTCTTAATATTAAGGAGCCAGTTATTAACTATCAAATCCTGGGTCAACCCTCCTCGGCATCCATATTGTCCCTCCTCCCTCTCCTCTGAGCGCGCATCGTGCCACCCTTCTTCTTCACAGCCCTCTCCGAAATCTCCCTCATCTCCGTCCTCGCGTGCCTCTGCGCCTCCTCCACACGCGGCTGGAACGCCATGACCTCCTCCTTGACACTTGGGTACTCGGACAGCTTCTGGCCCAGAGCGGCCTCGATGCGCTGATAGATCTCCAAATCATACTGCGTCACGATGCTGACGGCAACACCAGACTTTCCTGCACGGGCTGTACGACCGACGCGGTGGACATAGGTCTTTGAATCCTGGGGCAGATCCAAGTTCATGACCACGTCTACGGATGGAATGTCGAGACCACGTGCCGCAACGTCCGTGGCGACAAGGATGGAACGTGTGCCGGCCCGAAATTTGTTGAGGGCGCCGAGACGAGCAGACTGAGAGAGCTGACCGTGCAGGGGAATCGCGCCGAAGCCAAGCGTTCGCAGGAGGATGGCGATGCGCTGTGTCTCCCACACGGTCCTTGTGAAGACGATGGCTGACTTTCCGGCAAACTCGTTCATCAGATAGACCAGATACGTATCCTTTCGCATGTGCGGGATGAAGACGTAGTGCTGCAGCAGCGTCGACACAGTCTGGTACTTGTTTGAGCTGATGCTCACACGAGCCGGATCGCGGAGGGAGGCACGCTGCAGCGACTCGACCTTGGAGCTCATTGTCGCCGAGAAGAGAAATGTGCGTCGTTCGCGAGGGACAAACTTGAGGATCTTGTCGATGCTGGGACCAAAGTCCATGTCCAGCAGACGATCAGCCTCGTCCATGACAAGGTACTTGAGTGTCCGCAGCGAGAAGCCCTTTGTCTTCTCGAGATGGTCGACGAGACGTCCGGGCGTGGCAACAATGACATGGGGCTTCTTGCTCAGCGCGATCGATTGGGGCACCATGTCCAGACCGCCAACAATGACGGCGCATCGCAGCGAGATGAGAGAGCCCAGTGCTTCGAAGGACTGGCCGATTTGTGTAGCAAGCTCTCGGGTAGGGGCGAGCACCAGTCCGAACAGAGGTTGTGGCTTATCGAGGAGTGCTTGCAGGATGGGCAAGGCGAACGCAGCCGTCTTTCCGCTACCTGTCTCGGCGAGACCGATAATGTCACGGTCCTGGAGGGCAATTGGGATTGATTTTGCCTGGATTGGCGTCGGGTGCTTGTAGTTGAGGGCCTCGCAGGCTTCGCAGAGGGCGTCGACGATGCCGAGTTCCTTGAATGTCTTTGGCAGCTCTTCTGTGGCTTCTTCGTTCGACGGCGCATCGACTGTCTCGGATTCGGCGTCGGAGGAAGCAGAGGAAGAGACGTCATCTTCGACTGGCTGCTTGCCGACGCGGCCGCCGCCTACGCGAGCGCCATGGGCGATTTTCCTTCGTTTGAGGTCGCTCATAATGAGTTTGTTTAGAGAAGGAAGATAGTGTCGTTCGAAGAAGGTTGGGCTTGAGCCTTGAAGTCCCAGACTCAAGCTGATCAGCCAGAAAATTTTGGTGGGGTCGCTTATCGCCAAATCCAGTCCTTATCAGCTACCTCACCTCGATTTTTTTTCTGTAGCCAAGGTCAGGACTGTTCATCATCACCACCATCCTCCAATACAACCCATCACAATGGCACGCAAACGCACAAAGAAGAGAACGCACGTCGGTGCGAACAACCTTGAAGTCGATGCCCCCGGCCATGCTTCGGCCCGCGACCCCAAATCCATGGTCATTCGCATTGGCGCCGGCGAGGTCGGATCGAGCATCAGCCAATTGGCAACGGACGTGCGCAAGGTCATGGAGCCCGGCACGGCAAGTCGCTTGAAGGAGAGGAGGGCGAACAAGCTGAAAGACTACGCCGTCATGTGCGGGCCACTGGGCGTCACCCACATGATGCTCTTTTCACGATCAGACTCGGGCAACACCAACTTGCGCATGGCCTTGGCGCCCCGAGGACCGACGATGCACTTTCGCGTCGAGAAATACTCCCTCTGCAAAGACGTCCAACGTGCGCAGAAGCACCCGCGCGGCGGAGGCAAGGAGTTCCTCACGCCTCCCCTTCTGGTCATGAACAACTTCATCCGCCCCGACTCCGACTCGAAGACCAAGGTCCCGAAACATCTCGAATCTCTCGCGACGACCGTTTTTCAATCGCTCTTCCCGCCCATCAACCCACAACAGACGCCGCTCAAGTCGATACGGCGCGTGCTTCTCCTCAACCGCGAAGAGTCCAAGGACGACGACGGCACCTTTATCCTCAACTTCCGCCACTACGCCATCACGACACGCTCGACCGGTGTTTCGAAACAGCTCCGCCGTATCAATGCGGCTGAGCAATTCATGTCTACGAAATCAAGTCGCAAGGGCAAGATGCCGAACCTGGGCAAGCTGGAGGACATTGCTGACTACATGACGGGCGAGGGCGACGCCGGGTACATGACGGATGCGACAAGCGGGAGTGAGATGGACACGGACGCCGAGATCGAAGTGCTCGACTCTGCGCCCCGCAAGGTGCTGTCAGCACGGGCCAGGCAGGCGGCTGCCCGCAACGCCGAGGACGAGGAACAAGAGGAGAATGTGGAGCGTCGGGCCGTCAAGATGGTTGAGCTCGGACCCCGGATGCGACTCCGTCTTACCAAGGTCGAGGAGGGCCTGTGCTCTGGCAAGATCATGTGGCACGAGTACGTCCACAAGAGCAAGGACGAGATCAAGGAGCTGGAGAAGCGGTGGGAGAAGCGCAGACAGGAGAAGGAGACGCGGAAACGCGAGCAAAAGGAGAATGTCGAGCGCAAAAAGGCAGAGAGGAAGGCGAGCGGGAAGCACAACGAGGAGGGTGACGATGACGATGAAGAGGAGTTGGACTACAGCGACATGGACGTGGATGATTTCGACAGTGAGGGTTTGGGTGGTGATGCAGAATACCAGGTCAATGAGAAGATGGAACAGGGTGGCGAGTGGGAGGACGAGGAAGAAGAGATTGGTAAAGGTAGATGAGGTGCAGCCGCCTAATGAATGATGCTTGTCTTGGTGCGTCCTTGTTCGTCTTGTTTGCGGGATCATGTGACGTTGCGGCTACTCAGGAGATCGAAATTGCATGTGTAACGACCGATCTTAGTCTCCCTCACCATCCAAACCACCACCGACCATCATGGTGCTGCGCATTGCCTCGCAACGAACGTCGGTAGCCCCGATCACACGCTTGCTCGTGCGAGAGCGGACTGCTAGACGCATCTTCTCGAGCGCATCCCCAAGCAGTCCGCCAGGTGCGCGTTTCCCATGGAAGGTGGCCTTGACAATGAGCAGCGTTGTCGCGTGCTGCTACTTTGTCTGGGATGAACAATATCCATACCCATGGCAAATGACCTCCATCCAGAGGACGGTTCCCCGGCTTCTTGATGAACGCCGGAGCTCTGGACGGCTTGGGATGCGAGTCACCGACACAGTCCACCCGGTGGCAGAAACACAATACATGGATCTCGACGCAGCGAATGAGGCAATTCGGCAAGACGCGCATAACCTCTTGTTTTCTGGGAACGGGTCGGTACAAGGCTGCATCGACGTGGCTCGCGTGGCAAGCAATTGTCCCGTAGAGGACCACTGGGACACGAGCCAGGCGGCGGACAATGACGGCGGAAGCATCGTGTATGCCGGAGTGTATGATGGCCACGCTGGTTGGGCAACCTCTCGGTACCTTGCAGGTCGTCTAATCTCCGCAGTGTCCTCCGCGTGGGAAGCTTTGCCCAAAGATAGCTCGACACTCGAAAAGCAGAAAATGATCAAAGAGACATTTCGCAATGTCGACGCCCACATTATGCAGAGAGCCAAGGAAGTGGTCGAGCAGTCTCCTGCTGGCGCTTCTGCTGCTCTGCAGGCACTGGAGCCGGTCCTCTCAGGGTCATGTGCCCTCGTCACGGCGTACGACGTGCGCTCAGGCCTGCTCTACACCGCCGTTACGGGGGATTCGAGAGCCGTGTTGGGCAAATGGTCTCAAGACGGGACGCACGAGGCCGTCGCACTCAGCAAAGACCAGACTGGCTTCAACGAGGACGAAGTGAAGCGGCTGAATGAGGCTCATCCCGGCGAGGAAAAGGACATGATCAACCCTCGCAGTGGTCGGCTCTTTGGCATGGCCATTACGCGCGCGTTTGGCGATCACCGTTGGAAGTACACTCTTGATTTTTTACACCGTCTTAAGGCAGACTTCTTCGACGTGGGCCCTCGCCCGAATTACAAGACACCACCTTACATGACCGCCGAGCCCGAGGTGACTGTGCAAAAGGTCCAGACTGGCGACTTTGTCGTCCTGGCATCCGATGGGCTGTGGGATCACATGTCGAACGAAGACGCAGTCGAGTGTGTCTCCCAGTGGCTTGCAGTTAAACGCAGTGGCAAGACGCCGGTCGTCGCCGAGGAGAAGAACGTTCGTCTCACCGTCGACAAGGAGGGTTACGGGACGTGGGAGGCGACAAAGGAAAACTTCTCTATTGAGGACATGGACAATGCAGCTGTCTGTCTTATCAAGAATGCATTTGGCGGGAATAGACGGGATCTGTTCAAGGGCGTGATCAGCCAGCAGGCGCCCAGGAGTCGCTACGTGAGGGACGATGTAACGGTGCAAGTCATCTTCACAAAGGATCCTTACGAGACGAAGTAGTCGCACGCAAATTTGTTTGCTAGATTCGGCGTCGATTATTTTCTTGTCTAGCTAATTCCCATCTGTGAAAAAGGTCACATCCCAGTGGTTGCCCTCGTCCTACTCATCGTCAGCTTTTGTCACAACGCGATCTTCATCGACACTTACACAGTAGAGGTTACCCGAGGCCGCCTGCCACTGAGGATAGCCATCTCCTCTGTCGGCAATCCTCGTAAAGGTGTTGGTGACATATGAGTTCAGACCCGATGTCTTTGAAAAGTCTAGCTTGTACCCGTTGTAATGCGAGTACGTGCCGCTGGCATGGCCCACCTCGGTGCCCCCCGTGACGCGGACGGTGCAGCCGCAGGCGCCCTTGAGGGTCTTTGCGCCGGCAATGGTGACGGCGTTGACCTGCTCCAGAGACGTGCAGGTGGGTGTGTTACGATCCGAGCAGCCACCCGAGGAGGAGACGGTGATGCCCGAGGCGGACAGCTGCGAGACGGCTTGGGAGTGGGTGAGCTTGGCCTGCGCAGAGGCGAGACCTAGAGTGGCGGCGAGAACGGCGAGGACCTGAAGGTGGTTAGCTCTGGTGTCGGGTGTTTGCTGAGGGGGCTATCTCTGGCCAAGGGGGGGGCCGCGTGCCTTCATTTTGTCTTTTGAAGATAGGCTGTGGTGAGCAAACGATCCTAACAAGTTTTGGAAGAGACCATCCTTATATACTGTTCATTCTCGCTTGTATCTTGGAGACAAAGAGGCAAGCGTCTCAGACTCGGCACCTGCTCAGCTCACTGCCGCAATGTAAGCCATTTCGGGGAGGTGGATAACGGGTTGCCGGCATGGTTCATGTAGATCCCTTGGCGATGCAACATCGGATCCGCGCGCGTCACTGAACCCTTGGAGCTGATCGGCTCGCCATGGCACGTGTGGCTGATGTTCAGCTGAGGGGCTGGACAATTATTCGCCCCTTTGCATGGTATTACTTGTTTGCTTCGCAGCGTGCCGCGCGCGCTGTGCTTCCGCCTTGGCCCGGGATGTACGTTTGGGTCAATGCGGGAGTTGGACATGCGCAGCAGTCACATCATGTCAAGCTGAAGTACGTAATTACTCATATCCTAGATGATTATTGGGTCAGAGGAATAAGGAAAAGGCATGGTTCAAACTTTTCAACAAAATCCGTCCCAAAACACTAGACCGACAATCAAGTTGGCGTCAGACGCTATTCTCCGCTAGGAGGCGAGTATTTATCGGGAAGCCACTTTTCACTAACATGTTGACATCTGCTGCTACTTGTGCACCGGCTTGAGGGTTTGACGCAGAGTCGCAGACACAGTGATGCCCCGGGCTATCCTAGACGAGCTGGACGCTCAACTACCATTCGGACAAGAATCAGCACAGAAGATTGGTTGTGGACACAGTTCCCAAGACTTTTTTGGATACGATGCCGAAACATCACACCGAGAACCAGATAACTTATGGGTCACGTTATCAGCATATAGTGCATTGACTTAAATTTGCCCTATATATCAAGCCGAGAAATTCGAGCTTCCTAAGATCGTGAACTAGATTTTTCACGAGTCATAATGTCGGCATATAGTGCGTTGACTCAATTTTACCTGTGTATTGGGTCCAAACTTACACATGGATTATAGTATGTCGAAGTGAACTCACGCCGTGAGCCATGAGTCTATTTAAATCAACGAATCCTATTCTGAATCCCGTGGAGGAAGGGATTAGTATCTCATTATCTCGAAAGCCCCTGCTTAACACGTCCCGGTTTAGTAGTGGAAAGCTCAATTATGTCTAGTAAATGCGTTACTCACGAACAAATCGACCACCCCGGGCCCACGTACTTGAAGTACGGTAGTATCCTTCTCCGAAGTCAATCCATTATTCTCCTCAAAGTATCTTCTCTCCATGCGAAGCGTAGTTTCCCCTCTTGCCCAAGGCATTGCATTTTTTTCTCGTCATCTTAAATAGTGGTGTAGATCCCTGTCACTTTCCTAGTGACGGGATCTACGTGTCCTTTCGGTGCTTTCAGTGGATGAAAAGAGAGCCTGCCTTCCACTCCGCCAGCAGGTCGGGGAGCGCGTTTCATGCCAGCCTGAGATGTAGAGTGGGTGGTCGCTCTTGATTTCGCGGGCTTCTCTTTGTCGATTGAGGAAATCCCCGGCTGAGTGGCAGATGGATCCTCATCTTCACTCGTGTGATAAATAATGAGCTCTATGCCGGCCATATCGTCGGGGTCTGAGTCTTCCGTGTGTGCCTCGGCATTGGAGGTTTCATCTGCTGCGAAATTCCCCATGGCGGAGGGTATCCTTCCAGACGATGCGGATGGCATATTATGAACCACGTCGCCATATTGCTTTCTGTACTGCTAAAGCATCTTTCGCCGAGAGTCTTTGTCCTTCTCGACCTTTGTGCTGTGTTTTTCCAATCTTCGAATACGTGCCTGCAGGGCCTCCTCCCACTTCACAGGTTCTTCCATTGCCTGTTGAGAGAATGCAAGGTCTTTGCCCGGATTTTCCATCTGACTTCGCAGTTTCTCACGCTTGTTCCTATCGTACACCAACCTGCCAATAACTATGACAAGTGCGGTGGCGGACTTGACGATGTCCAGCTCCCCTTGCTCGTTCCCATTGATAGTGGACCAGAATAAGGAGCTAGGTTTATTAAACCCTGGGCATGTGCGGATTCCGGCGGTAAGATCGGGAAGCTCCACGTCGTTGATCTTCCGTATCAGACTCGTGCGGTTCCTCATCCACTGATGAGGTGCACCTCCCTGGTCAAATAGCGACCCTCCAGGTGGTTCTTTCGTCACAAGACTCGAGGACGCGAGGGATGGCAACATCCCTCTGAGTCTTGGTCGGGGTTTTGACGGAAGATTTCGTGCCGAACTTTGCTAGAGACCTTGTGGATGTCTTTGTGGGAATTCCCGCTAGGGCTGACTGAGGAGCAGGCGTTTGATGCAATTGAGACGTCGGCATTTGCAAGCCATTTCCCTTTAGAGCCGTGCTAGGTGGAGATGTCTGGTGGGAGGAGTCGCCGCGTTGACGGTCGTTCGTTTGTGTCGATTTCCTTCCGGTATTGAACGCTGCCGACTCTCGTGATTCATGATGCCTCATCAGGTCGGAAGGGAACCTATCAACTTCTCCGCTCCCACTGCCTTCTGATTTTGCCTCTTCACCGGGGTTCCAGCCTCATATTGGGACTCCATCCTAGTGTAAACTGAGGTTCCAGAGTCCTGAACTGGGTTTCATTTTGGCGAGCTGTGCTCTGTGGAGTAGAGCCTTTTTTATCAAAAAGGCCGAAAGAGAAATCCACTGTTCTCTGAATGCGGCTCGTCGCGGAAGTATCGATGGTGATCATGCAGCAATCAAGGTTGATATGTGTCACGAGGTCGAAGGACTCCCGGCTCTTGGTTCGACTAAGCCGAACTTCTATGTTCGCGACGAGCATCTGGCATTCCAATCTTGAGTGTCTAGACTTGTCTGCTGAAATGGCCGACCATCCAATAGACGAATTTCGTTTCGTCCACCGCCGTTTCCCCGAGTCCCTCTGCTTCGGCATGCTTGTTTGCAAAGGTTCGCTTCCTCACCAGTGTACACAAGTCGCCTAATTTCTTATTAAAAAATTTTTTTTTGGCTGTTATTGAGGCTGTGACTGTGGGCTGTTGTGGTGGTAGATGGTGAGGCAAAGGTAATATTGATCTGCGATCCTGCGTGTGATTGTTGACACTGGCAACCCGTTGCACGTTGTGCCGGAAGAGAAAGTTCTCGAAATGGGAGGTTGAATGTTTCTGTTCAAAAGATATCAGATCTTTTGCAACCGTGTTGCTGTTGAAGAAGATTTGCAAGCCTTGTGGCGTTGTAAAGGTCGCGTGGTTGGGGTAAATTGTGCGGAACGCCGCAAAGAAAGAGAAGAGTAAATTTAAAATCAGTGACTGCGTGGGCAGTGGAAGAACGCGGGTTCGTACATAAGTATCCTATTAAATAAGCCAAAAGTGACATTCACTCCCTACAGGCTACACAGCTACTCCGCGCGCCTTCGCTACTTCGGTAGTCCTGCTGCCGACAAACGACGAAAACCACGAAATACCAGGGTGCTTCCAAATCAAGTATGTCTACAAAGTCTCATCTATCGTTATTATACCCTTGTCGTACAATTCTTTGGCTATGGGGTACACAGCCCTCCCAAAATTGCTTCTCTTCTCTAGGACGTACTTTGGCGTGATCCTGTTGTGCTTCACGCCATCTCTCGGCTTCGAGAGAGAGAATGCGTGCAGCAGATACGTACATGAGTAGTCGAATGCCCATTCTGGGCGGTCGTGTGCGTCCATGTCGTCATGCTCGGGCAGCGGGTCACCCTGTTTGAGGCCGGCTATGTTGGACTCGACATCGTCATGCTCGCCGTACAGCCTCTCCGTATCGTCGCGGACCCATCCGCCAGGTGCCTACGCATCTCGACCCATGATGAGCACCTCGCAAGGCGCTGTGTTGACGAGTTTCTCCACAACGGTGGTCAGCAACTTGTTACTATGTGATTGGTCCCTGTTTAAACACATAGGCCCTAGTTTCGTATGGTGGTCGAATAAAAGAAACAACGCACAAGGCAACTGTCACAACGGTAGAAACGACGAGGAAGAGGAGGCGCAGTAGACGTTTCTGAAACATTGATAGAAACGGCGCACAGCCGTTCGGGGACCGCATCACGATCAATCGCAAACGACGTTTGCTTATCTTGTAGCTCGGTGACAATCGCACATGACGTAAAAGAGGGCCGGGCCTAAGCGCGCAAGAAACGCGCGGGGCGGTTGTGGACGTGTGAAGTTTGTCGTGGAGCTAGTGGAGCTCGTGGAGCTCGTGCTGTGGCCCCTTTTTACGATCTGACGGTCTGACGGTCTGACACTAGGTCCCCGCACATGCGACCAAAGTCACGTGTTGGTACGTCAAATACCTGCATCTCGAGTCGGTCTCACCGTCTCAGGGGCCAGACGAACATGACTGAGAGTTTCAAAGTTTCAATTTGAAACCAAGGGAGATGTTATCAATCACATTCATGCCACGGCCCACATCTCTCATTGTCAATTAAGTGTCAATTTATTGTCAATTAAGCATTAAGCATATCCAGTGGGGCCAAGTGTGGCGTGACTCGTGAGCTGCAGCCCCTGTTTAGCCATATCCACTGACCACTGCCTCGTAGCTTTCGCCTTGACCAACGGCCATGGCGGCTCGCTTTCAAATTTGAGGCCATCGCCAACCTATGGGCATGAGGACGTTGTTCGGTCAGCTTCATCTTTTCGCGGCGTCTGAAATATTCAGACAAAGACAATAAAGTATTCGTGGCCCACGAACGCAGCCAAATTCAGCTACGGGGCAGGGACTCGGAGCCTCTACTCCGTACACTGCAGCGTCTGTTATGCTTGACTCCACCGGGTATGCTCGATAACGGATGTGACATGCTTGACAGTAACACTCTCCGAAACCTATAATGGTGAATTGGGTAGATATTAAGCAGTGGATCGGGTTTGTGTACGTAGCACAGCCGGACAAACCGTCACACAAGCTCTGCTTCGACAAGACCCAGACAGTCATGTGAAATCGCTATATACGTGTCGGGAAAGCATAGTACTCTGGTGCTGGCCTCACTAGGTCATGATGATGATGTTGATCCCGGCGGGGTGCCATTGTTCTTTCCCACGCGGAGGCATCTCCATCCGCGGCTTTCCTTGCCGCTCGGTGCTTCTCTCCCGAGGGGTACTGCGGGTTAAGATGGTGTACAGAGCAGCTCGCACGGTAGACAGGCCCTGCTGCCTCTCTCGTTCGAGCAATCTCTGCTAGCCATGGGGGTACTACCACACCCAAAGGAGGGCATCGCGCAAGCATCTGACCAAGGGCCATGTCACGTCAGCACAGAGACCAAGCTTGCGTCACATGCTCTGTACATTTAATCCACCAAGCGACTTCTGCGTCTCTGCGAACAAGGTGTTTTCATCTACTGCTATGGTTACATCGCTCGACGCTTGCCATCCTCTGCAAAGCACAGCATGGTGGTCATTTGTGGAAACCTGAAAGCCATGCGCCCCTATCAAATTAAGAGTGCCACGTTTCAAGGTCGGGTTGTCTCCCACCATGCCGAGAGCCTAGAACAAGAGCCAAGCAGTTGTCGTCACAACCTCTGGCCATCACATATTAGTGGCGCGCCAATCGTGTCCTGGCCTCGCGACGGGTAATCGCCGCGCGATGGAACATTGGATAACGACCAAGCATCCGAAACTAGGTGGCGTTTTTTCCGCCGACCCAAATGAGGGTTCCAAGACCGGAAGAGGGAGCTCCCCCCTCAATTGGGTTAGACTGACCGTCGGCAGTTTCGAACCACGTCGCGAGTAGATGCCATCCCCGGATTCTTGGCGGTCATGCATGAAACACTAACTCCAGCTCTATGGGACTACGTACCAGGACTTCCTGCATATAAGTTGAGGGCAGCCCCGCGCCGAAAAAGTGCATCTCTCGATCAAGTCAACAATTCTGTTCAAGTTTTCTCAACATTCTCGCACCCGATCAATCAATTCAGAATGAAGGCCAACAGCATCCTCTCCCTACTTTCCGCCGTGCCGGCTGCCATGGCTTGCCTGGGCTACACCGGCGGTCTCCCCCAGCCCACCGACAGCAGGACCTTGAACGCACCCCGCTACCTCCAGAGAGGTGAAGTGTTTGATGCTGGTTGGGTAAAGTATGACCGTGGCCAGAGTTGCACTGGCCAGAGCGAGGGAGGTGGGTGAACCTGAAATGTACTGTGACCAATGGCCCCACACCAGACTGACACGATTAGGCGAGGCGGACACTGTCTTTGTTCTCGAGGATGGCGCCACCCTTCGGAACGTCATCATTGGTAAAAACCAGAAGGAGGGCGTCTACTGCAAGGGCTCGTGCAACCTCGAATTTGTCTGGTTCGAGGATGTTTGCGAGGATGCCATCAGCATCAAGGGTGGCGGCACTGCCAACATCATTGGCGGCGGTGCCTTCAAGGCTGCGGACAAGATCATCCAGCACAACGGCTGCGGTCACGTCAACATTATCAACTTCTACGCCAACGACTACGGCAAGGTCTACCGCTCGTGCGGCAACTGCTCGAACAACTGCAGGCGCTCCGTGCACATGGAGGGAACCACTGCTGTCAATGGCGGTGAGCTGATGGGTATCAACCTCAACTATGGTGACAGGGTATGTGGAAAATTGCTCAAGCTTGAATCTTGATTGTTTTGAGCCGATTGGACTGACATGTTGGGACGTACAGGCTACATACTCGAACAACTGCTTCCCCAAGACCCAGTGCCAGGGCTACAATGGCTGCGACAAGTCCAATGGCGCGTGCGAGCCGAGCAAGTCGGGACTTTGCTGAGCAAGGCGGTTTTCTTGTGGGCTACATAAATCATCGACAGGGTTTGACTTCGTAACTGAACGTTGGTGTTCATGTTTGTTTGTCAGGCATTTTTGCCTTCCTTACTTACAACAGGTCAGGCCACATGTTCGGCCCGCACACCGTGTTCTTCTTTTCTTAGCATTAGTATTTTTTCACCTGGTATATAGAGAAAATGAATAACTTCATTTTACTCCTTCATATCCTCCTTATAGGTTATTAGCCCTTATGTCATCGCGCAGCTCCCAGTCCCGCACGGCACATGGAGACGTGACAGAGAAAAGTTACCCTCGACCTGAAGGATGAGAGCCTGAGAGTGAGTCGCTAGAGCCTGAGACTAGTATGTTAAGAAGTAACAGTGGAATTGTCCTGAACCTTGATCCCCCTCGCTCATTTGATCAATTGTGGCAAACACTCAACGAGCGGCAACCTACATTGCTTGATTGACGACGTCAAACCATCTGATTCTCCGACTTTGGTTTCAGTCTGTACACCATCTTGTGTTAATTCAGCTTGTACTCTTGCAGAGTGCAAATTTTTACAGTGGAAATTGTTAAACAGGCGGTCTGCAGCTTATTTGGCGTCCGTCAGCCAAGGTTCACAAGGACCTGTGTCACCCATCTAATTCTCACAAGAATGACTCCCAGGGGAGCGTTTCAAACCACACAAAAGAAACAGTGGACGCATGGTTTTTCGCATTACTTCGCAGCGCACTCCGCGTTCTTTGAAAAACATGAGGGGGACTCATCTGCTCCTCTGAGGAAGAAGTTCCGAAAGGACAAGTAGGGAGCGGGAAGGACAGTGGGAAATTCCATTGATCTAAGCAATGATTCATACTGGCAATATCAGGGGAGTCAGAAAATACTTTACTATGCAGGAGACCGAAGCATGTGGACGTGGGCCAGATTTGGCAGCTAGTGGTCAGTGGTAATCGCCCCTATGTAGATTCTCACACTGACTACATGATAGACAGAGACATGGAATCGGAATTCCCACACTATATAGATAGTAGGAAGAACATTTGCCTTTAGCTAAGCGCTCATATTCTGAGAAACCCGGTTAGCCAACTTTTCTTTAGCCAGCCGACGATTTGAGTCATATGCAATGCGCGGACTAGTCTTGTTGCGCACTCGCCATATGTCAAGAGTGGATCGGTATTTATTTACCTGGATCCCATGCACGGGATGGAACATAACTCTTCTACTCGTGAGGTATAGATCAGGTGCATCAGGAAACTTCGACAAACACCCGTGGACTAGTAATGTGTTACGGCGACGGTCGATGACCTTTGCCTAAGTCCTGGCCATGAGGTCTTGCCTTAACTATTGTTGCCTTAACTATTGTTGCCTTAACTATTGTTGCCTTAACTATTGTTGCCTTAACTATTGTT
>NW_026251017.1:0-55358 GCF_022114955.1 Emericellopsis cladophorae
GGAATGTCAACGCACGCGATGGGTGATGGAGGTGGGCCACTCGCTTGGGTGGGCCACTCGCATGTGGTTTACGTTATCGATTTCTAGAGTTTTTGTTATTTGGCGGCATTTGCGCCATTTGCCCAATGGCTTTCTCGCTGCACTGAGCGCGAATGTTCGGTCGTGTAGCAAGGGATCACTTCAACAGTGAGAGACTAAGTCCGTGTCCGCGATTCGGCATGGACAAGAGGGCAATACACAGTGACGTGGGAGCAGCGAGACGCAAGAACTCGACGAGGGCTAGACGAGCAGGGCTGTACTGTACGCCACTAATGCATGCGTAACATGCTAGCCAGCCCATGCCAAAGTGTACGAAGTCGTGAGGCGAGAACCAGGGCAAGCAACGAGACCCAAGGGAGCTAAAACAGCGCTTAAAGAGAGCGGTCAAGAAGAGAAGTGGTTGAAGTTGAAAGTACAGTACAAAGTGGTGGTGGCTGAAGACCCGGGCGGGGGCGGCAGCACCTTCTCAAATAAATACATACGCTATGTATCATGATGGCGCTCTAGTGATTCTTTGGATCGTCACTAGCTAGACGCTATGCCACAGTGTTGCTCAAAGTACCGATTTGAGTGACGGACATCGTGGGGCACGGTGCGTTCTAGTCACGACTGTTACCGTTACCCACCCGGGAGTGCCTAAGGGTACATAGAGTTCTCATCCGAACTTGGCTTTTGGGGTAACATAGGTACCCATTTTTATGACTCTTTGGAGTAGATCTTAATACACACGGATCTCATACCAGGCTCCACAAACAGATACAATGCCATGATAGGAAGCTGCGCGTGCTCATGAGGCGATAGGTCATTCGACGGTTGCTTTATGAGACAGATTGTCGAAAGATAGGGGTCGATTGTACACGAAAAAGTCAATGTGTTGATAGACTTGACGAGAGTATGTTGAGATGGTGTGTAGTCGACAAAGTTGCATAGCTTCGGTATGAGTTTACAGCGGATAGGTTTTACTGATTCGCCGCTTGACAGCATTCACAGAGTCAGTCACCGGGTCATTATAGAGACGAGACTTGGTTCTAATACACTACATTGTACGAATCGCCCGGGGTAGAGATGCTGCCTTGTTGCTGGATGCAGCTGCTACTGATGCTGCCTGGTAACTTCAAGTTTGCAGGCTCAGTGCAGAAACCAGATCTTGGAGACACACACGCGGGAAGAATATCGAAGATCAGCAAGTTTAACGGCAGTCAATATGAGCAGAAATCATTTTTATTTGTGCGAAAGTTCAGGGGTGTTTTTAAGAGGGAGGATCTTGGCTGGATTGCCTGCGGCCACCGTCATACTTAGTGTTCTTATACCACGTATTGAGCCCGCGACCGGGTTCTAGTATGTATGGGCTAACTTTTTAGCCGGATGGAAATACCTTTTTGCTGTCAATCAGATGAAAGTTGTGACTTCTGAGTGAATGCCCGCTCCTTGTTTTATCCCATCCCCCTCAATAGACGAAGACTTCCAGAGGCCCTTTGTTCACTGCTGTCTCTCTTCATTCGTGATCATGCGCCCTATGTCTCTCCGTGTGTGTCGACATTATCTTTAGAGCACCGAATGGTAAGACTAAAGCACTTTGAAGGGATTTGCCTCGTCCTTTGAGATGGAAGGGGCATCTGAGATGTGGTTCGTATCTCTCAAGGCCAGCTCACTGCCGGTTTTGCTTTTGGGCAAGGAAACTTGATGCGAAACGGATGATGATGAACCGCTTGTGATGAGGGATAAAGGAATGCGACTTCTTGATCGAGGCAGGCCAAAGCAGAAGTTCGGTGGGTCGAAGCCGGAATGGTCTGAAAATTGGTCTGGGTATAACTTGTCATAGGGAACCGCAAGCGGGGGGATGTCGAGAGGGATTGGGAATCGGCAGGGATACAAGGACGATTCTTGTGCCTGGCCCTGGTCTTCTGAGCGGTGGCCGAGTCTTTCTACGCCCTCTGGCGCCTTGGCGTATTTAATATCAATTCTGGGTACCTCCGCATGCTCAACCTTCGGTGACGACCCTGAAAGATAATCTGACCATTGAGGGGAGTACATTGCTCGATCAGCATCATCCCATGATTCAAGTATGGCAGATCTATCCGCGATTGCCTCTGGCGTCTCCGAGTCATCGTAGTCTTGGAGTGTCGAGATAGGGGTGATGAGTAAGGGCTGAGAAGGAAAAGGGGGAAGGACTTCCTTCAAAAATTGAGAAGGATCGTGAAGTTCAATACAGGAGTCGGTGCCGCCAAGTGACAGGGCTGAAGGAGTCTCAGATTCGTTACCCGGGCCAATCTGATGACGCAATATCATCGCGTCCTGCTGGGCCTTTTTCTTCGCCTCTACTACTGTCTGACCAAAAGGCTCAAGAAACTTGCTTCGTGTATCGTCTATCTCACGTTGATGTGTCATGTTTTCGCTACCGGGCGAGCACAGATCTCTGATATTGCTGAGAGCAGAGGATCTCCTGATCAATCTCCGACCAGTTCTTGGTGGATTTCCGTGGCATTCGGCTCGATGCCTATTCAGGCCCCTTTTAGAGGTGAAGGGGGGATAAGGGCAGCCCGGGACTGGGCACGCAATCCCCCAGTGAGCAGCCTCATGGGCCCGTAGAATCTCGTCGCCGTCGAATCCCCAGGCTCTATAGGGGCAAGACAACAGACGGCATGTAAACGCGGACGTCCGAAATTCTTGCTTGAACCATTCGAGCTCCTGCAACGTGACCCCGGTAAAACTGCGCATGGAGAGGATTTTCCGCACCGTTTGCTGATAATTGTTCAAGAGCAGTCTCATGCCTGTCAAATCGGTTGGACTGGTTTCGATGCTTCCTACCAAAGCTTAATATTCCCGGCCACGAAATTGAGTCGACCGACGTACCTTGTTCTGGAAATTCTGAGCTAGCCACCAATCGACCACAGCGCTGTTCCCGAGAGAGATCTTTTGCAAGTGTATACAGCCCTCCGTGAATACCTTTAAGCGCAGCAAGACGGCGATCCTCTCCTTCGGGCTCAGAACATTCTCTTTCATAATCCTGGGCTTCCTCTGATTCCTGCCTTAGAATCTCTGCGAGTTCGCGCGAAAGTTCGAAGAACTGTCCTCTTAAAGGATCATCGTTACTATCATCTGCTGCTGCAAGAAGATAGTCAATCCAATGCTCTGTAGCGTAGAGATGAAACACATGGAGGCCTCGAACAGCTCGAAGAATTTGAGATCGTTCTGGGTTTTGCGGGGACAGATACCGAGCCCCAGAAAGCAGACATGCAGCGGTCGCAATTCCGTGTTCGTAGGCAGCCTCCCGTTGTTGTAAGGGGAGCTTGCTTTCGGGACTTTGTAGGTAACTAGATGGGCTTCAGCAGAGATGCGAAATCCAGACTCATTGTTGGTGACATACTCTCTCACTGAAACGTGGATGAATCTAAATGTCGAGTCCCGGTGCTTCTCGACGATAGGGATGCACATATCGAAGAGATACTGTGGCACGAGCTCGTCGGCATGTGTATCGCCCGTCCTGAAGACCAAGGCAGATCGAAATTCTCCTGATCGGAGTGGCCTCTTTGCCAATGCAATCCATCCTAAAATTGACCTCATGATGCCAGTCGATCGTTTATCGAAATTCGTCATTATTTGGGTTACGATCTTTCCGTAGCTTCGACTAGAGTTAGCCCAACTTAAAATTCTGGTCTCTGTTGGGGCCCGAGAATACTCACAAGTCTCCTAGTTTCCGCGGTAGTCTAGACGTCCACGGCCAGAAGTACCTCCTCACGCTTGCAGAACATGTTGGTGTTAAGGTATTCCAGTACCAGTCGGGCCCATAGAAACATGCCTGGTGAGATTCTCGTCAGTTTCAGGCATGACAACGGGGTCCTGTCCCGCTTACCATCCGCTTTCACGACAATGCGTTGTTGCATTGCTTGCCAATCAGCGTCAGTGATCTTCATCTCTAGCAGTTTTGGACGAAGGGTCGCAAGCTGGGAATCACAATAGTGAGACATGGCTTTGTTGATATTCTCCTTCTCATCGGAAAGGGACACAATATGCTTGTTCCGTGTCGTCTTGGTGCCGCTGCGGAATGCCCGGCCTGGCACGAGCACCTTGCACACAGTCGACCCCGATCTTTCAGCGGCTGCCACAAACTTCTCCAGAATGCTCAAGATTCTTTCTTGCTGCTTTGGCTCACATTCATCCAGCCCATCTAGAATCAAGTGGATGTACTTGGTCTGTGACGGCGCAGTTGGAGAAGCACCCATGAGCTCGCGGATCAGCTCCTCGATGGTCCGCGAGCTCGCTGCATTCTGCCCCAATACGAGCCTGTCCCACACATGAGCAATCAGGTCAGTGTCGGATCGAATGAGTTGTATAAGAATGGAATGCAGTATGCGGTTGTATTCGCATGACGTCTGGTACTGGTACGTGCAGAAATGCGCGACGACCTGTGAGTGTCCGCCAGCCCTCAGAAAGGTGGCGATCTGTGCAGACAAGACGCTCTTACCACTGCCAGGACATCCATTCAGAAGTAAGAAGATAGACTCCCGGTTGCATCGCATCCAACATCGGATCTTCTTCTGATTGAAAATCCAGCTTGAAGTGCCTGCAGTCTCGGCAGCGCCCGACGCGATCGAGCTGAACACTTCGTCTTGATCAGCTTCTCCAAACTCCAGACAGCCAATGATGGCACGGTATTGCGAAGCAGTTAGCTGCGCCTCGTCTTTGGCCAGTTTCTCATTGGACTGCTGCCTCCAGCTCTCAATTTTCTCCCTCATTTTCCGAGCCTCGGTAATGTTTATCGCATTGCAGGTCTTGTCCACCAAGTCTTCGTGAATCTTCAGGTCTTCGATAATGCACTCGAAGCGTCGCTCAAAGCGTCCCCAAGAATTCATAAAGAACACTTTCCAGTCTGTCGAAGAATCAGCTCGTTATAATCCTCATGAGACGAGAAAAGCTGCATACAGCTTCTTCGGACAAACTGGTACGCCTCTTTATGGAATTTGAGAATGTCCACATAGAAGATGGCCAATGTTTGCTGGACGTTGGTGTTGTCAAAGAATGCCCGGTCAAATTCACGGAACCTCAGGAGGCACTCCCCGATCCGGCTGTAAGCCCTGATAATTTTCTCGAAGGCTTCCACGCAATCAGAAGATACCTGTGCAGAAGAAATACGTCATTGAGAGCCTTCTGAAAGTAATCATCATGTTCAAACCTTCAAGATCAGCTTTATTGGTGCCCATATCCATGCAAGATATGGCGTCCCGTTGCAGAGGACTTCTATTGTCTTCGAATAGTGTTCCAAACCCTTGAATAGAGGTACCAGCAGCCACATGTTAGGACCCCACTGTCGCGCGGCAAGCTGGTTCTGGACTAGGTGGGCAGCGTCGCGCACATCTTCCAGTGTTGTGTTTTCCAGCCCGACTCGATCTTCAGTCGACACGACTTTCTCGAGATCTCGGAACGCCGCCTCGATGATACGCCGCGCGGGCAGGGAAACGCGGGTGCTGAGTGGCATCGCTGTCTTCGCCTGGTCCAGGGAATCTTAAGGATAGGCTTCACAAAGTCGAAAGGCGAAGCATGCAATTTTCTGGAATCGCAAAACATACCAAGGGCTCGTTGATGAAAAGGAATTCATCTCGGTCGATTTCCAGCAAGAGACAGGATGCACATGCAGTCCTCTCCGTCCACACAGCCGCCTGCTCCGCCCCCCTCATGTAGCAAGAGAGCAGTGCGGTGCGACGGGATTGGTCAGTACTTCCAGAAGCCAGGCTGATAGCCATGTTGCCTGCACCAAGGCAGAATGACCGCCCAACCGTACGCCCGTCCAACTGCTTGTGCCTTTATCGGGACATTGAAATTTGCTGGCGGCTATCACACTGGGCCTTAAGCAGCCGCGTTTGCCCTCACCTACACCCTCCACTCATCCCAGCTTTTCGCAATCTGCCGTGGCTTCCCCCACAGGAAACTTTGTTTCTTTCCCCTGATCATCGCTTCCTGGTAATTTGAGCCACCGAACCCCGCTCATCGCATCTCTTAGGGACCTATCCAACTCTGAGAGTCGCCATGCCTCCCATAGGGAGATTTGCCGGCCTCGATGCGGTGGCAACAAGGACGAAGCGCCCATATGCCGAGTTCTCTGAAGACTTGAGTGCGGCCGAGAATACTGAGGGCCGCAATATCATTGCCCCGGCTCAGTTATGTCTACCGCGCTCTGAGGACCCTCCACTCCAAGCCACATCATCATCAACCCTAGGCTTCGCGCACCAAGACAACAGCACATTGCCCTTTACACATTCTAGCACAGCCGAACGACCTTTATCAGACTCTCGTATGCAGACATCTAAAGAATGTCCTCCCGCCATCTCTTTGAATCTTCCGGCAACGACCTCTGTGACAGAGCACAATCTACTACACGACCAGGGCCGAAGGCGTGTCTATGACCAGCAAGGCGAGATAAAGGATGTCCAAGTGTGTTTCGGAATGGTTTGAATCCCCAGCCGTGTCTTCATATCCAGCAGTGGTTCACGTTGGCAGGTTATGCGAATAGCAGCCCGCTGCTACAATTCGATCTCTTCCACTTCGGCCACCTACCCAATTTGCCTCCAGGATGCCGTCAAGTTCAGCGGATTGGATGGATCTGGTTTTGAAGGTTAGGTGAATCCTGATTTCACATGGCTGGTACAAGCTCTCCTCGATGAGCCATCGCTAGAGCTGGAGGCGAATGCCACCACGACAACGGATTCACTCAAATCAGCAGGCAAGCGGCAGGCGCATTGCAATCCCAGATTCTCGAGGCCATGCTCCCTGAATATCATAATCTATGGTCCAGTCGAGTTGCTTGATGATATCTACGACTTCTGCAACGAAAACGACATTTATCTCCAGGATCCAATTGGCTGCAAAAGAACGTACCGTACTGCAATCCCAACAGGCTTCCTGAGGTAGATAAGTCCGAGGTGATGACCGGGAACCTTCTCAAACTCGCACTTTGCCCAATTTCGATACAAAAAATGACAACCGCCCGGAGCTGCTGGACCTTTTGAGCTCCCGGCAGAGCCTGGCTGAGACAGAACAACCACGCTCCATACGTACTCCCCTGGCACGGTAAGGCCCGAGAGCACGATTATTGATTTGTACACGCTGACATTATCAAGTCACCAAAAGCAAGCCTTGACTTTCATGCTCCAGAGAGAGCAAGGCTGGGCCTGGGACGGAAGTCGTCCGGACATATGGGAGGCAGACGAAATCAGACAGGAACAATTGTGAGTCTCCAGAGAGCTCATGTTATCTCCAGTTCTTGACTGTTTGCTGCAGCTACATAAACAGAGTGTCTGGAGCCCATCAAACTGAGCAGCCGCCTTGGTTTTATGGAGGCATTGTAGCGGATGCCATGGGGCTAGGCAAGACGTTGTCCATGATTGCCTTGATAGGTTGCGATATGCATCTGGATTTCGGGGATCCAGAGTCCATATCCGCAGTTGACTCGGCGGATTCTTCGGGAAGAACTCTCATCGTTGTTCCCCCTCCATGTAAGCCCAATCATTGCCCCAACAGTTCGACATTCTTCATATTGACTCCGGCTGCAGTGCTTATCTCATGGGTGGAGCAATTGCAAGAGCATCCAGTGCCCAATAGCCTTCCATGGCGTCTTCACCATAACAAAGATCGCTTGACTAACGATTCAGACCTGGAAGATACTTAAATAGTTATTACGACATATCAGACGGTCACTGCGGAATGGCGGAACGCCAACGGAACCAATTCAAAGTCATCAATCATCTTCAATACCATATGGAAGAGAGTAATCCTAGACGAAGGTATGTCTCCTGGTCCGATTGCATTCTTTCAGCGTCTGAGAGTAGAATCCTAGCGCACTATATACGCAATAGCGAGTCCCAGATGGCCCGTGCAATCTGTTCCCTCCACTCCGTCTCGAGGTGGGCCGTGACCGGCACACCGATCCAGAACAAATTGGGGGATCTGGCCACACTGCTTAGATTCTTGAATGTTTATCCTTACTCTGGGAAAAAAGCCTTCGACACCGACATCTCGGATTTATGGAAGTCCGGGCAAGTTGACGAGGCCGTGAAGCGACTGAAACGACTCTCGGTCTGCCTTCTCCTTCGTCGACCCAAGGAAACACTTCAATTGCCGCCGAGAGACAATACCAAGCTTGCGATTCGACTCAGTCCGGCGGAGAGACAACTCTATGACGAAATCAGGCACCATGTGATTGATCATATTGACTCAGCATTACACCACCGTGGTGACTCGCAGAGCACTCCGTCCTATGTCAACGTTCTCCAGAAGATCGAGGCCATGCGCATGGTCTGCAACATTGGCAATCTCTATCCTGCTCGACACGAGCTCTCAAAACACCGAGAAATATTAGAAGGCGACTGGCACTCCACGGCACAACGAGTCTTCAACCTGCAGCGCGGGGCTGGCCAAGTACAATGCCAACTTTGTTTACATGAACTCGATATGGAAGGGAACCTGGAAACAGATTTGGTGCAGCCCCCAGCGTCAATGTTTTTTCAGTGTCTGGTATTCACTTGCTCCACATGCTCTCAGGGCCTGGCCGCGGATGGAAGCTTTTTATGCGGCCACGACCCGCCGTGTCCGATGGCCCCGGTGTCTACAGATCCCTCTATGCTGGAGGAGTCGTCAACGATAACGATAGATCGGTTCGAACTTGGTTTCACGACAGGTCTGCCTACGAAAGTTACCGCTCTTCTGGAAGATATACAGAGACAACCAGAGGACGTGAAATGGTGAGTTGAGCCAGAATGGCAATGGTCGAACATTGAAGGCTCACTTTCACTAGTGTTGTGTTCTCCACATGGAGAATGACGCTCGATATAGTAGCTATCGGACTAAGACAGGCAGGAATTTCTTGCCTACGATTCGACGGCAAAGTACGGCAAAAGGATAGAAAGGGGATTATCGACAAATTCCGTAACGATGCCTCTGCTAAGGTGTTGCTCTTGACGTTGTCGTGCGGGGCAGTTGGGTAGGCATCCGACACAACCCACTCCCCACCGTCGCACGGGTAGGCTAATGTATGCTTTCTGCAGTCTGACACTGACTGTAGCCTCAAGGGCCTATTTGATGGAGCCAAATTGGTAGCTACCAAAGGTCACAGAGGATGTGATTCCGGCTGACGTTCTAGGAACCCGACGGTGGAGGATCAAGCGCTAGCACGAATCCATCGCATAGGACAGACTCGCAGCGTGACCACAATCCGATTCATCGTCGAAGATTCCTTCGAAGAGGTAGGAGACTGAGCTCTGTCGCATGGGGCCTGCGCACTAACATTATCAAACAGAGAGTCGTGGAGCTGCAAGAGTCTAAGAGGGACCTTGCAGAAGTCTTGCTCAACCGCCGTGCTGTCCCCAATGGACCAGGTGAACATGCACAGAGGCCTCTAGAGGTACACGAGTCCGTCCTTAGCATGTCCATGCGCTGATAATATGGCAGTGGCTGCGAAGACTTATTTAAGGGCAAAAAGGAAGCACAAAGGGAGCAAGAACATACAACAGCCGGGATTCGCTAGTCGTCACCGACCCAACTACTGATCGGCCCCTTAGGACTCTTTGCTATCAGAATACTAACAGCGTAAAGTAGAAGAATAGGTATCTAGGACAGACGCCTATAATCTCCGTTTTTGGAGGTTATCATCCACGAGCAAGGATCCACAGTACAGTCATATTGTATAATCGTTAATAAAACGGGCGTATCCTTGAACGTCGATTAGTTATCAAAGGGTAACGTTATAAGAAAATTATTAGCCTCTACTAAAGCGCCCGGGCTCAACGGTCAGGTTGTATGACCCTGCATAGCTCGTAATGCCAGTTGTAAATGTTCTTCTTCTCGGAGGCCAGCAACATCTTGGGTGTATGGTCGTCTTCAGTCCACAGGGGCCAGGCGATGGGGCTTGTCACATTGCCAATGAGAGGTATTTGCTCCGTTCACTCTTTCAAATCAGGCGACGTGCTGACGGATATCGTGTTGTTAGTCTTTGTCGATCGGCACGGTTTCCCAATCCTGTCCGATGAAGTGTATGAGATACGTCTCGTCGGCTGGACTCCACAGAAGAGTCGGATTGTGACGAAAAGTATCGAACAAAGTCTGCTTCCAGATAAAAGGTCCTCGAGGCTCCGTTCTGGATCACCTGGCTGAAAGGTCGCCAGGCGGAGTCTAGCCATGTTTGACCTGGCTTGCAATCAAGTGGAACTACCTCTTTTCCTCCCGATCATGAATAATCTAGCCGCCCCAGGATGAGTTGTCACCTCCTTTCCGATAGAATTCCGGGTTGGGGTAGTTCGTATTGTTACATCCCGTCCAGCGCTCCACGGGCTGCAAGTCCAGCTTGCCACAATTGGACCCCGTCCAGCCAGGATCACAGCGGAAGTTATGTGGCAGGTACAGATACCGTTGGGTGAGCAGTTCTTCATGGTTGTGCAGTTCTTCGCGAAGGAGAGGGCAAGCCCGCCCGAGGAGGACGAAGGATGAGACACGCGTCTTCGAAGACGGGTCTTGTAAGTGGTTTCCAGTAGTCATCTATGGTCATTAGTTAGAGTAGACATCATCACCGTGCGGATCAATATATATATACATATAAGGTTCCCCCCATCTCGCTGATCTGGGGCACCAGGCGGGGACTCCCAAGGTCGAGTGGACGGCTGAATACATTCTAAAACTACATTTAGTCCTCGCAAAATCTCGATAATACCCCCCGAAACCCCTTAGCCAGATGAAATTGCAAGCCGTCGGTTCTGTTGTCCGAGTTCTTCCAAAAGCCAACTTAGGATTGCACTTTGGTGATCAAGCAGTTCAAGGACAGGCCCTAGGCCACGCATAGGGCGTCTCCGATGAGGATGGCAACACCTCGTCGGCTCGCTCGAATCCCTCACGTCAGAGACCTATAACGTACGTTAGCAAGAAATATGCTTCGAGTAGCGCTCTATCCACTGGCTGGCGTCAGCTCACAAGCTTGAAGTACGCGAGACAAGAGCAGCCAAGCATAAGCCATCGAAAGCAAACGCACAATGCAAACACATTCACAAACAACACAGCTTGAACACAACAACCCAGAATTGCACTCACGCATGCAGAAAGGTAGCCAGAACGCAAAAGTAACGGATTTTTCAATTGACTGCACGCAAACCAGTTCTAGATCTTCCAACGCCAGGAAAGCAGCTCATACCTAGACTCAAGGAAAGCCTGTCGTAGGTGTGTCGTGACGAATCCCAAGTTTGATAGTGCAAAAACGTGACAAACGTGATGGCGCTCTTGGGACGGAAGAAATCGCAGTCATGTTATCCCATATTGCTGTCGTGGCAAAAGTTCAAAAAAAGCTAATGATGCCCCATATTGCGCATCGGGCGGGCGAGCCAGTCATCATCATGACGAGCATAGCGTGAACAAGACGAAGCCAAAGTTTACTCGTAGAGGCTAGGATAAAAGTTTAGCCTATTGACTTCTAGGCAAGCACATCCATCGAGGGGAGCAACCTACTTTAGACCTGAGGGCCGGGAGGGCCCTGGGGACCAGGGAAGTGGCCGCCAACAAAGGCGCCAGGGCCGACAGGGGGGCCGCCAGGAGGACCGCCAGGACCACCAGGACCGTTAGGCCCGGGTCCGGGACCAGGCATGCCAAGGTAGTGAGGGGGAGGAGGTGCCGGGCGGTAAGGGGTGCCGACGCCGGAGTTGTTCTGAGAACGACCCCAGGAGAGTCGGACGCGCGAGTTGCCAATGGGGTAGCCCTGCATTTGGTTGATCGCCATCTCAGCGGCGTGGCGGTGGACGAACTGCACAAAGCCGCAACCCTTGCCAGGAGGAATCTTGACGTAGGTGATCTCGCCAAAGCCTTGGAAGAAGGAGCGGAGCTCATCCTCGGTGACGTAGCCGGAAAGGCCGCCAACGAAGACCGTGGTGTTGTTGGGATCGGTGAACTGGTTCATCTGCGAGGCAGGGTTGAAAGCACCACCGCCGCCAGCACCACCGTAGGCGCCAGGGAAACCTCCGCCCATACCGCCACCCCACATGTGCTGTTGAGGCATGCCCCCGCCCATCATGGGGTTAGCGTGATGAGCGTGACCGGGGAAGCCATGGTTGTTGCTGAAAATGTCAGTGTCTGGGACGCGGCCTAGTGGATGAGGGAGCTCACCGGTTCTTGGGGGTTGCGGTAGAGATGCGCATGGGGCGGTTGCCGCAGTACACACCTTGCATCTCCACAAGAGCGCGCTGCTGGTCGGTCTCGTCGGCAAAACGGACAAAGCCGTAGCCTCGAGACTGACCCGACATGGCGTCCGTCATGATCTTGGCGGACTTGCACGATGGGAAGCGAGCTTGGAAGAGCGAGACGAGTACGTATTCGTTGACCTCGGGGCCAAGGTCGCCGACAAAGATCGAATATTCAGGTCCACGGTCCTCGCTGGGAATGGTGTCAGTCTGTGGTCAACGGAAATATGGTGCGCAATGATGCAAGAGTGTATGGATGGTAGCGTGATGGAAGAGATCGATAGTATCGAGCACGAATGAAAAACAAGTGTGTGCCATAGGGTGGCAACGGCCAACAATCCGAGTACGCAGGAAGGCGGGATGGAAAATTGTGATTCGGGAAGGAGGAGTACTCACCGACGGTCGACGAGACCACCACCAGAAGCCCAGTTGAGCTTGAATTGACGGGAAGAGTTGGGAACAGCGCTGCCGTTCAAGTTCAACGCACGAGCCGCAGCATCAGGGGTCGCAAACTCGACAAAGCAATAGCCGGCATTACTAAAGTCTGTAAGCATAGTGTTCGTTCAGCCCGCGCGACGAACATTCCACATACCCAGAGTTTTTGTCGCGAATGACTTTGACATTAACATTTTCAGACAGTTGCGACATGAAGACGCCCTTGATGAAGTTCTCGTCCATCCATGGCTCGAGCTCACCCATCCAGAGGGTGGTCTTGGGAACGTCCTGGCCGTTGCCAGCGCCATTGCCGGGAGGAGGCTGGTTGGGGTCGCCACCAGGGGGCGTGCCGTTGGAGTAGGCACCGCCGTTGCTAGGGAATGAGGGATCCATGACCTGGAGGTCGTTAGCTTTTCTGTCTTGAGAAGCCATGTTCGAAGTCGCTGGGCGATGAGTGTTGAACCGTGTCACTGATAAAATGCGTGCAGAAGCTTTCAAGACCAGCGCAAAAATAGACAAAGAATAACTGAAGATGTTGGATAATCCAAGTGCAGTAGCGGCAAGAGAACGAGGAAAGGTTGAGGGAGTGTTGTAAATTTCAACGCCTCATCGAGTGGTGACCTTGCCCTGACCCTCAGGTCCTCAGCATGTACATTCTGTGTGCTCATCTGGTCACACAGACGAGTCACAGCACCGAGAGCGTCATTGAGGCCGGCCCTTTTGGGATGTAGGGGTCCCCATCTAGCCGTCTGATTTTTGCCCATGGGGTCACGTGGCGTGAAGAGACGGCAACTAGACGAGGCGCAACAGCCCTGTAACCAAGGCATACCTCTCTGCGAATGTGCTCTCCAGCGTAAGGAGTCTCGCCGGAAAGTAGGATATACCGGATGCGATGAAGTGAAATGCGATGAGCGGTGGGGTTGGGGCTGAGGGAAGTATTGAAAGTGCCAAATGCTTACCAAAGATATCTCCTTCACGTTGCTTAAGATGCTAGTGTAGCCTGGGCCTGATAACTTGGTTAGCTCTTGTTCATAGGCCAAAGGCAATGATAGTGGCCTGCGGATGGATGGCCTGTGATCGAGAGTGAGCGCGGGCTGAAGGGCAAATAAAGCCCCCAGCTACCGCTGCAGGGTGCCATCAATCCAAGTTCTCGACCGCTTGTAGCTATCAAACAATCTCGAAAATTCCACTTGAAAGAGAGCGTTGGTTCCAAAAATTGTCTGATCCTGGCGGTGAATAGGCAGTAGATGTAGCAGCACCCCCTTTTCCCCATCACCAGAGCCGACCAACGAACAAAGCTACATCAAGCGCATAGCGGAGGAATCTCTGACTAACCTTGACGTAGATGCAATGAAGAAGTTTCGCAGGGAAGATTGAACTTCGAGTGACTACTCCCGGTCAATTGGACAGTTCTCCCGACAGCATTTGCAAACACTATCAGCGTGTGTGCGTTGCAGGAAAAGCACAAACCTTGAAGCAAGAACTCAAAGCGGAAAGCTTTTAATTTAGGATTTGTCGTGGGAAATCGTGAGATCTGGGCTCATGCGTCAGCAGCGGATACAAACAAGCATAACCTCCACGCAGGGCCGTCACTGCTTCCGTTCTCCACACAACGTACCTCGTGCCAAAAAGACCGTAAATCAGACGTTGAAGGCGAAGTCGGGAGTGGAACAGATCGCGAAGACTAGTATCCAAACCCAAAGCCGAGACTCCGAAAATAAGTGTTGTTCGCGCTGCTAAATCACGACAACCTGAAAGTCAGCTTTCCGTAGCGTCAAGAAACGTGCATAAAAGTGTAGATAGTTGTCGGTGGTATCTTCTCCAGTTCCAAGTTCGGGTTGCCGCGAGTCGCCGATTGTGAGGTACTCGTTCAGTACCATTCGAATGATGTTCTTCGTCGATTCCTTGGCCTTGCCCGTTCTCGGCACAAAAGTCCTCGCCAGCAGCGCGTCACCCAGTCGAGTTCTCGTCGTCGTCCGAGTTGGCCACCGTATATCAGACGCGCCATCGTCAAGAGTCCACGCCATCGCAAGCGCAATCCTCATTTCGCCGCCCAATTTCCTCTGGAGATCCGCTGCGCAGGTCGTGGCTAGGATGTAGAGAGCTACAGAGCTACTCTTGATATAGCAGTCACGGCTCGCGGCTGCCGCTGCGAGCAATTTGCTGTGCCACTTGAATCGTATACATTGCGGGATTCGGTTCGTCGTTCATGCTGCCTGCGATCCTTTCCAATCTCGAAATGTCCGCCCACTTCCGCCCATGCGCGTCACAGACTCCGCCGCCGTGTTCGCCCATCGTTTCGTCATTGTGGGAATTCCGTCGGGGGAGAAGTCGGTAGTGTACTGCGTCGAATGGCTATGTCGTCGGCGTCGCGGAGAAGATACCACCGGGATGTCGAGGGTGCCAGGGCAAGAGGGAGGACATGGAGAACGGAGTCGAAAAAAATCGGTCTGGGAGGGGCTGGAGTTGAAGCACTTACTTTTGTGCGCCGGCAAAAACAACGGACACTGAGCCAATTCGCCGAAACAAGCGCAAGGGAATAAACCGTGGCAGCCGTGACGTGAAAAGGAATTCGATGTGAAGAAGGTTAGAGAAACAAAAGAGCTTCACGAGAAGGGGACAGAGGGAAGAGTCAACTGAGATGACGGGCGAAAGCTTTTTTTTCCCATAGATCCGCCGCACAGCTGGGTCTGGCTTGGGCCACGACGCAATCCACCGCACAAAAGAGCAGTGAGCACAGCCTTGGGCTGAGTCGCGCGGGGACTTGGGCCAAGTGTGGAGCGCGTGGTCGGCAAGGGGGGGGTGGTTGGAGTCAGAGGCGCTACAAAACGCAAGGGGATCTTCGATTTGTTGCTGTTGGATTGTTGGAGGCTTGGAGCACCGTTCGAGGCTGCGTCGTGTAACGAATGTCGCTGATGACAACAACAAGAGTTGCAGTAGTAAGCCAAGTGATGATGTAGATGGCTGGTGTTTGTTGAATGACGGACGCGGTTGAGGCGCAATCGCAGAACTTGAGATCAGTGCAACAAATGATGTATGTGATGATGCCCGAGTGCGGTATCGGTGCTGGAGGGGCAACAAAACGGCACGGATGAGAATTTTTGAACGGAACGATCACGAAGCGATGCCAGAGAGGAAGAGAACATAAAACAGGGTCCAAACTCATATAATACTTCAACTTTGTAAGATTGTGGGCATCAAGGGGCTTAAGTCACCATGACAGGGCTGCGTACCTACTTGACAGCTCGCCAACTCGACTGGACGGCCATCTGCGCGGCGTCGAATAAGTCCAAACTTTGTTCACGACGTATGCCATTTGGAGTTGTTGAAGCGCTGGGCTGGGCGATGATGGTGGGGAGCATGATGGCTTGCGAGAGTTTGGACTTTTTGCGAGAACTGGAGACGGGACTCGAAGCTCATGGAGGGTGGGGGTGTCGCTAAAACTCCGCACTCAGAGCAGGAGCACTCTCACCGGGTTGCTTCCTGCCATTCAATGGTGATGGATACATTGTGAGTATCTCCGGCAAACGGTAGGATGATACAGCAGTCATGGACAGGATTTCATGGCAGGAACGTCCTGCGTTTTCTGTCCATCATTGTGTGCCAACGTATTGGCGACGATAGGTAAGGCAGGCGCATCTGTGCGAGCTCTGAATAAAGTATCTACTAGCAAGGTCAATTAATTCTCGTCCAGTCGTTGGAATGCACAGCAGCTTCGAGCCTCAGTCTCATGCGGATGCAGGCATCCTGTTGCTTGACGAATGACTAGTAGAGCTGGGACTGGAAAGGCCGCTACAATAATACTACCACTACCTTAGGTATCGTGCGTATTCCCCTCCATGAGAGCATCATGACAACTTCACTTCTGCCAGGGCCGTGTGTTTATTAGAATTTGACAGGGGCCCACTAGCTTTCTTTCGCCCTGGTGCTCAAGGATTCTTACAGCGACGTCTACAGCCCTCACTGGTCGAAGCACCTCCCGTGTCCCCTGCGAGCGCAGTCCTCAGGTGGATACAAACCATGGCAATCGTGCAGCTCTTTCAGCGCCGGCCTCGCTTTCTCGAGGTCATAGCGTGATGGCGCGCCGTCGGCCGCGAGCCAGCGACAACGGCGACTGCCAGGCAAGGCAAGGCGTGCTGGCCGGGGCACCATGCGACAACAGGCAATGCCGATACGGATGCGATGCATTGACAATAATAAGAAGTGGTCACACAAGCAGCTTCCTCGCGTCTGGGGTTCAGGGTCATAATTTCAGCCAGTCTCGTGCACTACGTATCTACGTGTATTTCGTTCGTTGGCATAGCTGCAGCGAAGAGAACCTGATTGACGTCACGGCACCGTTGGCCAAGCAAAGAAAAACGACTCGATGATCAATCAGAGCAAAAGCAGGGGCTGGCAGAAAACCGCATCAAGCCACGCATAGGATTCTGGAAATTCGATCATGCCGGCGAACCCCGTGGAATGGCGCGAGATGAACGACAAAGACAGGTCAACCTTGCTGTCTCGGTG
Organism: Emericellopsis cladophorae; assembly: GCF_022114955.1. Taxonomy (NCBI): domain Eukaryota; kingdom Fungi; phylum Ascomycota; class Sordariomycetes; order Hypocreales; family Bionectriaceae; genus Emericellopsis; species Emericellopsis cladophorae. The sequence goes on from NW_026251017.1 coordinate 17,190, forward strand.
GCATGATACTAGCAGCGCTTGCGTTAACTTCATCATGTCTCAGTCGCTATCCCATGTCGCGAAGCCGTCTGCAATGCTTCGGGTAGTAGGGTAGTCTAGCCAGTCTCGTAGAGGATCGAAACAAGCTGACGCCTGCACCCGAAGTTGCACAATCGGCGAATGAAACGCCGATTGCTTGCACAGATCCAAGGAAACAATCATGCCCACTACGATTGTGTGTCAGTCCTACTGTTGTTATCTACGTGCTGCATGGCACGTCCTGTCCGTCACGAGGTCGCAAACAAATCGTGGAAGCTATCGATGATTTCATGCAGCTCGATATGCAGTATGAGGGCATGTTGACCCTCTTGCGGAGACTACTCACCACTCCAAAACTTGGCTGCTGTTATTAGTGATCATCACTTTTATCTTGTGGAGAGTTGAGGGGATGGCTGGCTGCTGCGCAGCGACAGGGCTAAGAACCCTGCTCACCAACATCGTTGGAGCTTGTTGATACATTTGTTGATGGGCACCGTCGAGCTGGTACATGTAGTATCCTGCGTGACACGAGCAAGAGCTTATTAACTACCATGTTCCCTTGAGGATCTACAATGCACGCTCGCGCTCTAGGGTGACCTGGAACAATTGCTCAGCAGCCATCCGGGTGTGTCGTTAGTCTCTGGAGATGACTGGCATTTGGAAGCAGCCAGTAAGAACACGAGGACGTGATTAGATTGCTTTTCGCGAGCAGTGTGTCTGAGATCGACGAGTCGCTGCAAGCATCAGCCATTCCCCGGATCTGTCAAGCAGCTTTCCGTCTTGACCGTTTGTTGAGCTGGCAAGTCTGGGGACCGTTCTGCACCGGCCTTCTTCACTAGACTTTTCTGGTCTCAACGAGCTGAAGCTATCCCCCTCACGGATACCGATGTATTAGTTGGTACCGACCGCCCGGCATCGGCATCGCCGCCCCTGGCACGGTGATGATACGCAGGAGGCAATATGGGCGCAGTGGGCCACAGGATCCCGAAGCTTCCGACCTTGCCCGCGTGGAATGAAATGCAAGGGCAATCGCAGCCGCGTTGGCTGGAGGCGGGCCCTCCTTTCCTTGAGTCCTCCTGGCGGGCAAGCCTTGGCGATGCGGCAGACCTGGCGGGATGGATGGGTCATCCGAGTCATTGATTGGAGTCATTGATTGGAGTCACGTGCATTCGCGTCACAGTGAGGGCGCAGGGTCGAAGAGGAATATCACAGCTTTGTATCCGTAAGAGTCTGTAATGCATGTGGTCGAGAACGCATTGGCATGTGAACGGGGCGGTTGCAGGCGCAATTAAGATCAGCTAAATGTATATCTCTTCTATCTCCTGAATACACATGTGCATCTACGAGGATCGCATAGCTTTGCCCAGCTCCTCTGCTGCTTCCTTCAAGGCGCGTTGCGGCTTGAGCGCTCGTTCTCTGCCCACCGCTATCTGCACTTGATGCTCAAATGCCGCGATACTGGGACCATCAGGTCCAAACACCTTGGCCTGCATAGCTTTGGCTACAGCCCCAATGGCTTCGGCGCGTCGAACCCTTTGGCCTTCATTGCCAGCTTCGGCTTGCTCTACATCCAAACTCTCCAAGAATTTGAGCGAGGTACCATTGTCTTCCCCAGGGGGGTTCGACTGCTCGGCTGCTGCTTGCATCGCATCGAGAACAGCGTCATACCACACCTCGCGCTTGATCGCGAAGAACTTGGGATTCGACATGTAGGGACTTAGTGTGTCGACGATCTTGGCCAGTACTGTGCTAGGCTCGCGTTGTAATTGACGTCGACTGTAGCCCCTGGCAATAGACTGGAAGCCGTTGGTGGCAGTTTTCGATGCCAGGTCTTCTTTCGTGTCCTTGGAGTCGATCTCCATCTTGTCCTCCGCAAAGTCGTCCAACCAGGGGGTGACAATGGCAATCACATCCTGCAGCATGTCTTCTGGACTGTTTCTCGCTTGGATAAACTGCCATAGTGCCTTAAAAGCGTGCACTCGGTACTCTTCGTTGTTACGCTTGGCCTCTCGCAGTGCAATCTTCTGCATTTGCGCGGCAATCTTTGGGTCCTCGAGCAACGATGCGCCTTTTTCGACGAACTTGGGAAATGACTCGAGCACCTTTTCTTTGCCGGGAAAGGTCTTGAGTGCGAGTACCCTGTCAAAGATTGGCCACAGTAGTTTCAAGTTGGTGTCGCTGATGGAACCGGTTGCATCACTGGCACCTGCGACGTCCGCGACCATGGCACCGACTGTGAAGGCTGCCGTATGGCGAAGACCCCATTGTGTTGTCTCGAGGCACCCGTCGGCCAACTTGACTATTTCGGGGGCATAACGAACGACGGTCCTGCTACTGCCAGCATGTTGCTCCCACACCTCCTTGAAGACCTTGCTTGTGTATTGGTCGATGTCGTGGAGTCCCAAGTATGCGAATGGGAGAAGCTCTGTTTCATTCGCGGTAAAGTGATCCGCTGACAGCTTGGCTAGTGAGAGGACGACGTCCGCGATCTTCTGACGGCGGGAGTCTTCCTCCGCCTGCACGTACATTTCAACGAGCCGCCGGCTGAAACGCGTCTTGTCAGCATCGGACACAACGCGCATAATGTACGCTGCTGCCCTCGCGTATGCTTGGCTAACTTCGTCATTCTTATCAAGAATCTGCTTCTCCATGAGCTTCAGTAGCCCGGCAGAAAAGGGCTCAATATCAGCAGCGTGACGGGTGAATAAGGTTGTTAGAACTCTGCTGCAACCAATCTTGGTCGGCATCCCTATGGCAGTTTTAATCGTCGCTGTCAGCTTGGGTGCCAGCGATATCATGACGTCCTCATCCACAAAGCGGAGGCAGTTCTCGATCGCCTCTGAAATGGGAGACTGATTAACCATCTGTGACCTGAGTCTGTCGATCTTGTCCCGGCTGTCGTCGCCCGCGCGCTGATAGTGGTAGTTGATCTGCTCTGGCTCAATAGTGCTCAGCAGGCCGAGCAATTGCGGCACCATGTCTGGGATGAATGGCCGGAGGGCGTCACCTCCACGCTTAGCAATTTTCATCACCGTGATTGTGGCGAAGACCCTGACGTCGTCCACTGAGCTTTCCATGCCCTTCTCGGAGGTCAAGAATGGCAATGCTTCGTTCATCATCGCCTTTGCGGCGGCGCTCGAATTGTTCTCTTCGAGTTGTCGCACAAGGCCAGTTGACAAGGCCATGCACAGCTTCAATGCTGCCTCGCGCACGCTACCCTTGACATCGTCAAGGACTTTCAGCGCCTTAGCCCAAACCTCCTGATAGTGTGCCTCGTATTGTGGGAAGGGCCTGCCTTGGAGCAAATCGGAAATCGCCGCACAACTCGCTTGGCGAACTCGCCATTCCTTGCCAAGAATGCTTTGCAACAAGTCCTGGAGTATCGCATCAAAGTGATCATCTAGCGCAGACCCAGAGTCCTTGACAAGAGCCTTCCAAATGTCGTCCATGGATCGCTGCACGTTGGGATTCGGGTCAAAGCGGTATCGATACAGCTTCGAATACAATTTGGGGTCGACTTCTGACTCGGACAAGATATTGGACAATCCGAAGCGACCAAAAGCCGAACGTGTCGTCCATGTTGCCGCATTAGCAGCCAGAGACATGAACTTGTACACCAACCGCTGATCGCCCACCTCGTTGGCCAGGTTGACGATGTCCTTATACGACGTGATAGACTTGCCCTCTCCCGTTGGCAGGGCTCCAGCCTCGAACAGTTCCGTTTCCTCCTCAACCTTGAGCTGCGTTCCGCTGCCTGTGAACGCTGACACGAGGTCCTTGGTCAGTGTACTCTTGAGATCGGCATCTCCACGCTCATACACAAGCGAAAGTCCACGCGAAGCCGTTTCCTGGACAAGCTCATCCCGGGCGCTGAGCAGACGCATGAAGGCGGTTTGCGCTTCTCGCAGCCGCGACTGGATCTCAGGCAGATCAGAACAGTACTGCACGATGCAGAATAACCAGATACCGGATGCTTTCAATAAGGAAGGCTTGGTAGTTTTGCAGTCAGTGAAGAGCTTGTCTAATACTGCTTTCGCCATGTCCGTGCGAATGCCTGACTGAAAGTCCTCGTTTCGGGCCTCAACGTCGAGGCCCAGCTTGACACTGTTCGAATCCCAACGAGCAACCGCTGCGCAGATTGCATCGCCAACGGAGAACTGAACCTCGGTGCGCTTGAGCTCGTGGAGGGCGAACAATTCTTTGAAAATGGATCCAAGTTTGCCTTCGGCGAGGGGGTTGCCGTCTCTGGCGGGTTGATCGTTGTCTTCTAGGCTGATAGCCAACCTGCCAAGAGCGAATATGGCCTTTTCGTTGCCTTTCTTCGCCTGAGCTGTGAGCCTACTAATTACCTTGCTGATATCTGCATCACCCTCATTAGGCGGCAGAGCCAGCCCGGCAGCCCATAGTTGAGGAAACATTTCCAACGCAGCTTCGTGTAGCGAGCTTGGGCCTGTCTCACTGAGAAGAAAATTTGTGGGATAGGTAATCTCATGTGCGCGTGGACGGTCATAGTACACTGAACGTGAACAGAGAAACCCAAACGCCATAAGAGCACCTTCCGCTGCATTCACATCCGAGCCAACGGCCTTTTCTGCGCCAGTGAAGCTTTGTTGCAACCTGGACCTCCAATCTTTCACAAGTCTCTCGTCGTTGATTGGGTGTGAAGCTAGTATGCCGAAAGCTTGCGCGGCCAAGTGCCTGACCTCCTTTCTGTTCGAAGTGACAAGGGATAGTAGGTCCTCTGCCTTGTTCGCGAGGTAGCCCAGGCCGCCGCCAGAAGCCAGAGAGGCCACATCAATGAAACAGCGCAAGCATGGTTCCACAATCTGGCTGTCTTTTTCCAGGGCGCCCGACAGACAAGCATTCAGGTACAAGAGCCAATATCCGTTATCAATGTCGGGGTCCTTTAGGTACTTTCTGATCTTCTCGCGAACAGACACACTTGTCTCAACCTGGGAGTCGAGTTTTTCCATCCAATTCGGTTCGAGTTGAAAATCGGACCCCAAAGCGGACAAGAACATCATGCGCTTGATGTATTGCAAGGCGACCGGCACGGCAGTGAGGTACGGCCCGTTAAAGTTGCGATGCAGTGACTCTGGAGTGTCATTGACCTCTTCCAAAGACCCGGGTTGGCTGAAGCTTGCGGGCGTGATGCGCGTCCCAAAGTACATGACAACCATTTCTTCCCAGTCAGGCAGATCAGGTGTTGCATCGTTGTGGACACGGTAAGTCCAGGGATCGAGGCCTTTGTGGCCCTGCTCGACAACGTCATTCTTGTTCCCCTGACCCTGTGCCGAACCCATGCCAATCGCGAGAATATCTATCCACCGACCTAGCACGCTGGAGAATGATAAACATTGGTTGGCCCATTTGACCACGGCGTGACGCGTGCTTCGTACGATGGGGGGACCCTGTTTGCTCATGTACCCTGGGAAATACTTGGCGTCCATGGGATAGTCTTCGTCCCACAGCATATAAGATAGCAGCATGGTCTGCAAGTACTCGCTCTTGTCGCCAACTTCAGGCGGCACGTTCGCGGTCAAGGTCGAGAGAGCACCGTCAATATTGACAACAGCTTCTTGTGTAGGATCCTTTAACAGTGAATCAAATAGCCATTGTGCAAGTTGCAATCGTTCTTGCACAGGCATGTCGGCACTACGAGAAAGCATGCCAATAGTCTCGTAAGCCCTAGACCGCAGCTGGACCTGGTCGTGGCTAATATTGTCGGGTGATGGCCATCCCTGACTGTTGACGTAGGCAGTCATTTTGTGTATGAGTTGGGGCGCAATGGTGAAGTCATCTTTTGACGGTCCCATCCGAGCCACCCATGTCAAGTACTGGAAAAGAGCCTTATGCAGCTTGGTTTTTTCAAGTGCACTGGAAGGCTGAAGGGCTACCTGCGCACCAGCAGCATCGTCTGACATGAAATCAAGGTTCACGACATCCAGTATGCTGTTAGACATGGTCGTAGAGATCGATGACTTTGCCAGCATGTTCAAGATTCGAGTTCGATACGCTGCTGGGAGTGTGGCGTGGGCTTCAAAAAGTTTGGTCACCAAGGCTTCATCTTCCAATGAGACAGAAGTTCGTTTGATGATTTCCTCCGCTGCGGATGCAACACGGTTATCGAAGCTCGAAGCTGCCAACAACGCCGGGAAGAACTTCTCCTCATCTGTGAATGCGCCACTAGCCAAAAGTGCCACGAGCTTAGCTTTGAGCTCTGACAGCCTCTGGTAGATTTTGAGTGAAGACCAATTTTGCACGGCAAAAAGATCGAGGATGCGTGCCTCCCAGTTAGGGTTCGCCTGTGTCCAATCCTGAGAAGCTGTTGGGGTTCTTAGGCGGATAAAAAGCCCAATCATATGGGCGACATGATGAGCATCTTTAGGGTCGTCGAGCCCGACGTTTTGGCGAAACGCCTCATCGTCCTTGCTTCCGCGGGGAGGTATTTGTGCGTCGAGGAGGAGACGTAGTACTATGAGGAAGAACGGCCCAGCACGCGGGGTATCGATGTCTTGTGAGATCCCGGGCAGCGCTACAGGCAGTATTTCACGCCGCTCATAGTCATCTAGACGCTCGATGCTGTGCTCGATGAAAGACAAATCCAGGTGCTTGACGACCAGCGAATCCTGCGACTTGTATTGTTGCACAAGTGCTTTCACCGGCAAGATAATCTGAGGAGGCTGAATGAATGTCTTGAGGCGCCCTAGGATCTGTATGACTCTGGCTCTGACTGTATCATGCTCACTTGTTGCCTTGAGTATGACGGGCGGTAGATATCGCTGGAGCAGTTCGTGGAGCTTCAGCTCTTTGTTGGCGACTGCGAGGATTTTAAACTCGACGCTTTCCACGAGCTGCAGCTCGCGCTGCTCCGTAGACTCCGCCATTGTTTGAATCTGGTGAAAGGGAAATCAACATGAGAATAGGAAAGATGGCATAGTCTCGCATAGTGCAGGTGCTCGCCTTCATCAGCCAGCAATCCGGTGACGTTGCATGAGCGTACTGGGTGACTAAGCCGGCACGTGTGGGAATGGCGCGCTGCGCACTTAAACACGTGAGATCGGAACGCAGTCCATAACGCTATGATTGAAATGCAAAAGCTAAGTGATTAAGTCACTGAGAAGGACAAATTCACTCAATCAGCCATATGTTCAAGTACAAAGACACATGCTTGTTGATTCTGCTGCAGTCTACCTCAAGTTTCGTCGTATGTTGATTACACCACAATGCGTCCAAAAATATTTTTACTGTTCAAGCACACTTATTCACCATTCTGGTTGAATCAAAACTTAATAGAATGTGAATAAATACAGCCAAATTCCGGTTGATGACAAAGTGGGCATTGTCCTATCGCTGCACAAAAGCATCAACCACTCGCCTGCTCAGGGTAGGCAAAGTATCGCATATAACGTTACCGCACCGACGTCACCGGGCCTGCCTGCCAAGCTCTGATTTCAGCATCAGCATTTGTTGCTTGCTCGCATGCTCAACCTTCAGTCGCCTTCATCTTCTCCCCTTCCATCCAAATATCACGACAGCAGACAAGGAACAAGTCCCTTTTGAGCAGGGTGATACGCGTTTGATTTATATTAAACGAACTCACCATTCGACTGCGCTGGACGGACTCCCCGAAATACTTTCAACTTGGAAAGCCAACAGCGGGGCAATCTTGTCGGTCCACAGCTGATTTCAGGGTCTCCTCAACCTTCAGTCCACACAAGTCAGGCGCCGCAAATAATAGACACGAGAGAGGGCTTTTGGCTTCAGTGCTGTCGACGCGACTCGAAACCCAAACCTTCGCACACATCGTTACCCCGCCGCCGCGATCCGACACGAGCTCGCCGTGATGGAGCAAGAATCCATATCCACGTTCTGTGGCATCACGGGCGCAAGCACAGAAGTGGCGCAAGGATTCCTCAACTTATCGAACAATGATGTCTCACGAGCTATCGAGCTGTTCTTCGAAAACCCCGAGCTTGCTTCCAACGTGCAGACTAGCGTGCCAACTCGACCTGCAGCCACCAGTGGGACCACAACAACACGAGAAGGGTCCCGTGAGATCATTCAAATCGACAGCGATGACGACGATATAATGAAAGTAGACGATGAAAGCGATCGGGACGACGATCAAGAAGCAGCGCAACGAGCGGCTGCCATGGCACAAGCAGACGAGGATGAGGCAATGGCTAGACGATTACAGGACGAACTTTACGGTGAAGGTGGCGGCCAGTCTGGAGGAGCAGGTGGTATGGGCGAGGATGGTGTTCGGGCGCCGATCGGGCGGACGACCGAAACACTTATCGCACCCAACCCGGCATGGGCAGACGAGGAGGATGACGGTGGCGCCCACGCGGCCTTTCTCGAGCAAATACGTCGCAGACGGGCTGCTCCTGGTAAGAGCTCTGAAGCCGGAGGAGAAAACGGAACTAATAAGAACTAGGTCGCTCCGGAGGGCCCTTTGGACAGCGGATCTGGGACGACACGGAGCCCGTGCGAGGTGGTGATGGCGAAGGCAGCACCCACACGCGCCGTCTTGCGGATCTTTTTCGACCACCATATGATATCATGGAGCGCGACCTGGCATGGGATGACGCTCGCGCGCTGGGCAAGGAGGACAAGCGCTGGATCATGGTGAACCTGCAGGATATGAGCGACTTCAACTGCCAGGCACTCAACCGAGATATCTGGAAAGACGAAGCGGTCAAGGAGCTAATCAAGGATCATTTCCTGTTCTTGCAGTACGACAAGGACTTTCACGATGCCGGCGAGTACATCAATTTCTACTTCCCAGGGCGAACCCACGAAAACCCCGACAACTACCCACATGTGTCCATCATCGATCCCCGAACAGGCGAGCAGGTCAAGGTTTGGAGCGGGAGGCCCTTCCCATCAGCTGCCACTTTCCACGCCGAGGTCGCCGAGTTTCTGGACCGTTACAGCTTGGCAGCGAACAGCAAGAACCCAGTCACCCACGCAGAAGCCAAGAAACCACAGCCCATCGACGTCGACCGCATGACGGAGGAGGAGATGTTGGAGATGGCGCTGAAGAACAGCATGGCTGGTGCTGCAACTAGTAGTGGTTCTTCTTCGACAGCCAACATTTACGATCCGGACTCTCTAACCAGACAGTCTGGGTCAGCGAGCACGAGCGCAGTGAAAGTGCCGGAGCCGGAGCCGGTGGCAGCGGAGAGCGCATTCTCCAAGATTTCGAGCTCGAATCCACACACAGAGCCAGACAACAATCCAGCGACCACTACGCGCATCCAGTTCCGTCATCCAACTGGTCGCGTGATTCGTCGCTTCAATCTCAATGATCCAGTGCGCCGGATCTACGAGTGGCTAAAGGCTGAGCCTTTGGAGGGCAAGGAGGGTGTCGAGTTTGAACTGAAGAAGATGCCACAGGGACAGGATCTCATTGAGAATCTGGAGGCCACGATTGTGGATCAAGGCTTGAAACAAGGGACAGTCATGATCGAGTTTATTGAGGAGTAATTAGACAACAGCCCCAGGGAGAACAAGACCCATCTCTGCATACCTTAGGTCGCCCACGCAGGTCAGGTTTTCGGCAGACTAGGTATCAGACATTTGGAGTTGAGGGCATTGCTTCGGTTTCGATAGACCGGCTAGAGGGAATACCAATTTCTTTCTTGTCTACCGATTGGTTACTAAAGACTTGTGACGAAAGGAAGTGAGTGCCTCTCCCTGCACGATTGTCTCGAGGCGTGCGCTAAGCCGCATTTGGCCGAAGTCAAAGCCAAGAAGTGACTTCATACCTTGCCTTGGCGTTACGTGTTTGCGAGCTTTCGGTTGTGATCAAGAAACCGAAGCTCTGCAAGTCTACTAGTATGTATGAAGAGACGATCGAAGTTGTGAGATTGTGCCCAATGAATTGTCACTACGGTCCAGTACAGCATACTGCGCAACGCTGCCCGTGTATTCGGTACGTAGAAATATCGCTGCCCCTCCATGCGGCGCGGGCGACGTGAGGACCACGAAATCAATTGGACCTCGCACGCGGGCGCCTTCCTGCGACCCAAAACACCACCGCCTTCTCCCGTTCCTTTTCTGGTTGACCCCTCGACCGCCTTTGTTGCGAATCTGTTGTGATTTGTATGGGGGCGTAAACAAATCTCCGACCCTGCGGCTACTCGTCGATTCTATTGTTGCATCGACCGCCGCGTTGTCTTTCCGTTTCCCGCTATCCTGCAACGTCTACGTCTACCCTGGCTAGCGTGGCGTCAGATCTGGGAATCTTGCTTTGTTTTGTTTCCTCGAGTCGAAATTGGGTGGGGAGGCCGCTACCTGTCCGACTGCCCCAGCATTCACCGCCGACCTTTCTTCCTCCAACAACTCAAGATCACGATCAATCGCTGAAAGAGTTCCTGCAACCGCCCTTGCACAACGATCGACGGCGCGAGACTATGGCGAGCGAGGAGAGCGAGGCCATGGACCCGCAGCAGCTGTACACGAAAGAGTACTGCATTGGTATGTTGAAGCATGGTGCCAAATCGACAGAGAGACTGATTTTCTCAGGCGGGGGTAGCTTTGGCAAGGTTTACAAAGGGTAAGCTGGCGCACTCTACGAGTCAAAGGACCAGCTGACAACAGTAGCGTCGATAAACGGACCGGCCAAGCTGTCGCCATCAAGATTATCGATATTGAAAGCGCAGAAGACGAGGTCGAGGATATTATCCAAGAGATCGCCATATTGTCCGAACTTCAATCGCCATACGTAACAAAATACCATGGTTCATACGCACGTGGCGCCGAGCTATGGATTGTGATGGAGTTTTGCTCGGGAGGGAGCTGCGCCGATCTGATGAAACCTGGCAATATTGGGGAGGACTACATTGCGATCATTGTGAGGGAGCTTCTCATGGGCCTGGAGTATCTCCACTCGGACAAGAAGCTCCATCGCGACATCAAGGCTGCCAACGTGCTGCTCGCGTCCACAGGTCAGGTCAAGCTCGCCGACTTTGGCGTTTCGGGCCAGCTTTCAGCGACAATGACGAAAAAAAACACTTTTGTCGGAACTCCCTTTTGGATGGCGCCCGAGGTCATTAAGCAGTCAGGGTACGATCACAAGGCTGACATTTGGTCATTGGGTATCACAGCCTTGGAACTGGCAAACGGCGAGCCGCCATATGCGGACATACACCCCATGAAGGTGCTTTTCCTCATCCCCAAGAATCCACCCCCACGGCTAGAAGGCAACTTTACAAAGGCATTCAAGGATTTCATCGAGCTGTGCTTGCAACGTGACCCCAAGGATCGGCCTACAGCGAAGGATCTACTACGGCATCCTTTTATTAGAAGGGCGAAGAAGACAACATACCTCACCGAGCTGATAGAGCGTCACACGCGGTGGGCAGCGACGCATAAGAATGACGAAAACGACGAGAACGATGAGTATCACAACCAAGCTTCCGTCCAGCCCGAGAGACTGAACGAGGACATGTGGGACTTTGGCACTGTCAAGCTGGTTGGAGACAAAGGTGGCCTCTTCCACCGGCCGGGGCTCAATCCACTGAACGAGAACGGCACAAACGCGCGATCGTCGCGCACCCCGGAAAGTGCGGATGATTATGGCGAGAGGCGGCGTGAGCCGAGTCCCATCAAGAATAGGGACTTTGCGCTTCAGCCCAATGACACCCTCAAGGCGGGTAGCAATACGGGAACATCGCGGCAGACGAGCCCTGTGCGGAAGCCTGTGCCCGCCCAAATGTCACCGACAAAGGTGCCCTTGCCAGCTAGTCCGGCCAAGCCACGAGAAGATGCCATGGAGACACCACGACCCCACAAATACGCACCACCCATGCTTCAAGCGTCCCCAGACTACGACCGAGAGCTTCAGGCACAGCTGCAGAGGGACATGGGGATGATCAACCTAAATCTGGCTCCGTCGCTGCGTGGGGAGAATTCGCAAACACCAACGCCTGAGAAGCCCCAACCACCTCCACATCAGTCACAGGCCAGTTCGCCAACTGCTCATGCTCCCTCGCTGAGCTTGCAAGAGATACCGCCGTTTAGAGGTGCATCACCAGCGCCGCAGCGTGTGCCATCACAGTCCATGCCGAGAGCAACACCCATTCCTCAGACTTCTGTCGCGCAAAAGCCGCTACCGATGCCCGAGATATCAACGACGCCAAACTCGTTCCCCACACCCGCGCCTGCGAATCCTAATGGCGAGCTGGATGCGCTGAATGATGTCATGTTCCCGGCTCTAGAGGAGGCTCTGAAGCGGCGCCAGATTCGCGTGCAACAGCTGTGTCCTCCAGGGCAAGCGCAGACTCCTGAGCAGCAACGCGCCGAAGCTGCGCACGAGAGGGTGCGGAAGCTGGTCTTTAAGCTGGCGCATGTGTGCAAGGAAATTGACCACTATGATAAGGCGGAACCTGTGGGCATGGGTCGAGAGGTTGGCAGCTTTCTCGAGGGTCTCCTGGAGGAGATACTGGTCCGAGTTGAGCCGCTCGATGAAGAGGATATGCAATGACACGGACGATGATGATCATAATGATGATGACAAAGGTATAAGTATATATAATAGGTGGCCAAAGGACAGGGGCCATGGGCTCAGGGCTGGAGTTCCGGCTGGTTGATATTTATCGCCACCCAGCGCGCGATACAAATATAAACGCTGGCGTTGTTGCTACAATTGTTGTCAAATATTTGGGAGGTGCGAATGGGCAAAGCCCACCCTGGAAGCAAGAAGTGGTACCAGTCCTAGGGTAAGCAGTTTTCTCGAGGCCACAAGCTGCTGTCAACAGAAACGCTGGTCCTAAAATATGCGGTACGCTAATTAATCCACATGTGAAAACGCTTCAGCGCGAGCACCAATTGCAGGAGGAACGTGCTCGGCCGAGGGCTCGTTTTCCGCATCGCAAACCGAGCTTGCGCCGAGAGACGTCGACGGCGCCCCACTGAAAGCGGCTTCCAGTGGGAAACGGGCAGGTCGGTCGTTCGGGCAAAGAGAAAAGGCTGGAGCGCGTCTGTATGGCCGTTGCTGCGGGATTTGCTCCAAGCCACGGACTTCTCCAACATTTTCTTCCTCACTTCTTCCGACCGATCCAACCCTTTCCCTTCCCTTTTTCCCTCGTGTGCCAGTGACGACGACCTACGACGACGCCGCCGACGACGACGACGACTGAGACTCAGACTGCCCTGCCCTGAACTGGACCGGCCTCGCACCTGATCCGACGCCACCCGCTCTTCCTCTGCCACCAGCTCATCTCGATCAGCCCAAGATGCTGTCGCGTGGATCTCTTCGCACGGCGCAGGTGAGTCTAGCACCAGCCATTGAGCGTTGATAGAGCTCGACTGACACCCTACAGGCCCTCCGCTGCGCCGCTGTCCAGCAGCCGCTCGCCGCTCGCGGGTTCGCGACGGTCCAGTCCGACATCTTTAAGCCCTCCCAGTTTGGCGGCAAGTACACCGTGTCCCTGATCCCCGGTGATGGTATCGGTACCGAGATCACCGAGTCCGTCAAGACCATCTTCAAGGCCGACAACGTCCCTATTGAGTGGGATCAGGTCGCCGTGTCCGACTTTGGCAACGTCGCCCAGGCCGAGGCTGCCTTCCGCGAGAGCGTCGCCTCGCTCAAGCGCAACAAGCTGGGTCTCAAGGGTATCTTCCACACCCCCATTGACAGGTCGGGTCACCAGAGCTTCAACGTCGCTCTGCGTCAGGAGCTCGACATCTACGCCAGCGTCAGCTTGATCAAGAACATCCCTGGCTACGAGACCCGCCACAAGGACGTCGACCTGTGCATCATTCGTGAGAACACCGAGGGTGAGTACTCTGGTCTCGAGCACCAGAGCGTCGAGGGCGTCGTCGAGTCGCTCAAGATCATCACCCGCGCCAAGTCGGAGCGCATCGCCAAGTTCGCCTTTGCCTTTGCCCTCGCCAACGGCCGCTCCAAGGTCACCTGCATCCACAAGGCCAACATCATGAAGCTGGCTGACGGTCTGTTCCGCTCCACCTTCCACGCCACGGCCAAGGAGTACCCTACCCTCGAGACCAACGACATGATTGTCGACAACGCTTCCATGCAGGCTGTCTCGCGCCCCCAGCAGTTCGACGTCATGGTCATGCCAAACTTGTACGGAGGTATCCTCTCCAACATTGGTGCTGCGCTGGTCGGTGGTCCCGGTATCGTGCCCGGATGCAACATGGGTCGCGAGGTGGCCGTCTTTGAGCCCGGTTGCCGCCACGTCGGTCTCGACATCAAGGGCAAGGACCAGGCCAACCCCACTGCCATGCTCCTGTCCGGCACCATGCTCCTGCGCCACCTTGGTCTCGACGACCACGCCAACCGCATCTCCAAGGCCGTCTACGCCGTCATTGCCGAGGGGTAAGTTCTGCACACCGTTTTTGAGACTTGATCTAACTGTAAACAGCAAGTACCGCACCCGTGACATGGGCGGCGAGTCGACCACCCACGAGTTTACCCGCGCCATCCTCGACAAGATGGAGACTTCTCTCTAGGCGAGCAATCCCTCTTGCTTTTACTGAATAAATTATATCCCGTACCCACCAATACCACAATCCGACACACCACCCACCGAGCTTCAAGTCGCCGAGGAGGACCAACACAAGAAGGACGATACCAGGAGAACCGGGGCCGGAAGAAGCTCCGTGTTCGCTGGAAGGAAAGGATCTGCTTGGATACGCGAACGAGTCAAGAGACGAGGAACGGCAAAAGATGATTGTACGTGTAGCATTCTTGCATTGAAACAGCAGGGGAGCAGTCCATTTTCTTGAGATGCGTAGATGCCTTTTGTTCCTTTTGTTTGGGAGAATCATGGTATCATTGATATCTTTTACTACTATATACATACACTCGTCTAGTGAACAAATATGAAAACAAATCATATTTCAAAAGGGACAAAAAAAAAAAGTTATCCTCGTCGTCGTTAATTGTTGTAGTAGTACCGCAGCTCGAGATCACCGTCCAAGTTCTGGCTTTGGAGTCTATCCCGCCACTCGGGCGTGTTCTCGTCCGCCTCGAGGCTGGCAGCTTGCAGGCGTCCTTCCACATCGACGCTGAAGATCCACGTCTTGTCGTCAAACTTGACGACCGTCGGGGCACTCATCGCTGTCACGTTAAGTCCCTCCCAGTCCGAGCGCCACGACCGACCGTCGTAATGCTGGTGTTGGAGCGTGCCGTCCGTGCCGAGGACGACGACGTCGACAATGCCGTCTTCGACGGAGACGACGCTGGGCACGGAGGCGACGTTGTCTCCGATGCTGACGAGGTCGGTGTACTCGCCGCCGTTTCGGGCGCGCCAGGTGAATGTATACAGGTTGCGGTCATCCTGGACGCCAAAGAACATGAACAGGTCCGCGTCGTCCTCTGGAGCGAAGAGTACGGGGTCGCCGATGAAGGCACCGGCAATGGCGTGGGGGCTGGTCCAGTTCGTGGTGGGGGAGTACGACGTGTGGAGGACGTGTGTGGTGTTGTAGTAGACAATATCGTGGAGTGTCGAGGCGTCGCGGCAGCAGACGGCTGGCGCGGAACGGGATGCGTGTCGAGGTTCGATGGCGGGCCATGAGCCAGACGTCATGGACCATGACTGTTGATTCCCGTTGTCGCTGGCAGGATTCGCTGGTTGGGCCGAAGGACTCGGGTTCTCATCTTCGCCCGGCTCGTTCTCGCCTGGTTCATCTTCGCCTGGTTCATCTTCGCCTGGTTCATCTTCGCCTGGTTCATCTTCGCCTGGTTCATCTTCGCCTGGTTCATCCTCGTCTGGTTCGTCCTCGTCAGGCTCATCTTCGTCAGGTTCATCTTCGTCGGGCTCATCTTCGTCAGGCTCATCTTCGTCAAGCTGCCGCTTTCGCTTGGCCTCAGCACTGCCACCAACAAGATAGTTGTGTACAATGTCGCCGCTGTCAGCATCGAGAGCAAAGAGATCGATGCGTTCGCTCCCTGGCCGACAAGCGACAATACGACTGCCCACGCCATCACCGATCGCTGCCCAGTCACTCCACTGCCCATCTTTATCGCGCCTGTACCTCGTGTACACTGTGCCGTTGTTAGAAGACAAGGCAAACACATCGAGTCTTGTATCGCCGTTTGGCTCCCATGATATGGCTACGGGCTGTGCCACCATGTTGCCTCGTGGGATCTGGCCGAGGTCCGTCCAGCCGTCAAACCTCTCGCTCTCATCGTCACGTGTGAGAAGCACGAGAGATGCGTTTTGAGATCGAGCGAGCAGATGGAGCGTCGAGTCCATCGCAGGCGCTGAGAGAATGGTCGGGCAAGCGCCGCCATCGCAGGATATGTTGTCATCCCCTGAGCCAGTTCTTTACGCTGTTAGTCCCCTGTCGGAATGAAACCCTTGTGGTTTGACTTACTCTGGGTCTCCTTGACGACCTCCCGCACCATTCTCTCCGTTGGCATCGCCGTCGCTATTGTCACCACCACCATCGCCGCCTGCTTGAGACAAGCCAACGCCAAGACCAACAGCCAAAGCAACAATGATTAGAATCACCACTGCCGCAATGGCGATATACTTCTTCCTCCTGTACCATGGCTTCAGTGAAAGAGCAGCGGCCGTTTTTGTGCCAGCTTCCCCTGAATCAGCACTGCTTCCGTGGACACCGGATACAGCTGCCGGACTCTTATCGTGTTCCTTGGTATATGGGGCGTATCCGGGCCCTTGAATGGGCGAGAATTCATTATCCTCGCTCCCAACGACTTGCAAGCCGCTCCGAGGATCTTCATTTACCAGGGTGTTGGCCGGCACTGGGAGATTGTGCGGGTTATACGGTTGCGAGACGGGCATCTTGTGTCCATCGTGGCCTGGATGGGGCATATATTCCGGCAACGTCGATGGCACAACCTCTGGCGCAGATGAGTACCGGTCTGTGGCTTGTGATGGCGAGCTTGGCTGAGTTGTTGTCCCGCCAAAAGACGAGACCTGTTCGTCGTCCGCAGGATTGCTCCCATGGGCGCTGTCACGGGCTGACATGCTAAACTGAGCAATGTCAACTGCTTGATACTGATGTTATTTGAGTAAGTGCTGTATATCAGTGCGATGAGCCGCAATGTCCGCTTGAGAAGAGAGAAGGCAATGGAGTTGAGGCGGGACTTTTCAGACCTGGAGGTCAGCCAGCTCGGGTTAGGCCAGGCAATAGTCGGCTCTTGTTGATTTTGATTTTCGTCTGCGCCATGATGGGGTCGATGGGTATCTTGAGTAGATGCTAATTTTGGCTACTGGAGTTCTCATGGGCCGATTCGGCGTGCCAGCAATCCACTTTCAGACGAACATCAAGTGGCGCCAAGGACGATGGTGGTGACTTTTAAGCTTGTTCGGCTGCTGAGCCTCGCTAGCGACAGTACAGGGAATATGTCACTGGATTGTACGTAATGCTTTTGATAATGATCAACAGAGAAGAGAGATAAAGGGAGATGATTATTCTCTATCTGAAGAAGATGCTGATGCTATGAAAAAGAGGAAGAACTTAATAGCGCGAAGATGCCGCCTTTTGAGGGCAGCTGTGGGTCAAATGTGCAGCCTGACCAATCAAGGCAGTGACTGGCCTGTCACACAACACTTTTATTACGCAGTTCGGCCGTCTTGGGCAACGAATGTGGCCAATGGCTACCTTATTATTGTTGGTGCCCGTGTAGGAAAGAAGCTTGGCTGGAATAGCTAGACTTGCAGTTGATTGTAACAAGTCCCAGTCGTTCCTGAGCAACGCCAGTTGATCACGTTTTCGGGGCCGTTATTTGTGGAAGACAATTGGGCCCTTCACCTTGCCCAAGCTAGTCGATGCTCGGACCGCGGATGAAAGAAGCCACTGTCGAATCTCGCCAAGTATTTCACCCAAAGCTGGCGAGGCTGAATCGTCCCACGATTAGGCAGACATGCCACGCGCTCCAAGACCGCTTGCTGCAAGAGCCAGCATGATCCAGCAAGACTATCGGGTGAGTCGGTCCACGATTGCATGACGACAATACAATTTGTGAAATTTCAATGTGATACAGTTGTGTTCAGATTCAGCGTCTGCTTGATTGATTTCAGAACAATGTTCTCAATCAAGATGGTGGGACCACTTGGACAGTGCGAATATGGACCGTACCTTTCTCGTGTTGTAATAGCTTAAGAGTTATATGAAGAGCCGAGCCTTATTAAAACACCAAATAAATTAGATTGTCCCCCAGCCAGTCAGTCACAGGCAATAGACTCGGATCCTTGCCACTCAACGTGGCGATCACTTTCTTATTTTCGAGTTCTGGTTATCACTCCTTCCCTTTGTTAAGGCTCACATCTTTGTCAAGGGCACATTTACTCCGCCGTACACGTTAGCCACTAAATCGCCTAAAGAAACCTCGAAGCGGTACATATGCAGAAGCTGACCTCCACGCCCAAATTGAAGTTGAAGGAGGAAATCAGCGCATGATTTCCTCTCTCTGTAACTTTGGTCTTGACAGTCTTTCCCTGCTGCTTTGCCCAAACTTTGTTGGCTGTGACGGCGAAGTGATCTGGGGGTCCTTTCGATGTTGTGCTCATCATCCAGATAAGACACCTCTGCTGCTCAGCCGTCTTAATTAAGACATCTTCCGTCGGGTCCCCGGGACTGATCCACCACAGTGGCGTGCGACCGAAATTGTCCTCCGTCGAAATATTGACCAAGGACGGAGGACTCTGCAAGAAGAACTTCACCAACTCGATGGTGTCATAACGAGCGGTAATCGATAGGGAATCGCTCCGTAGCGGTTGCAAAACTCAAGATCGATGTCGCTGCCCTTGCTGAGAACCGTCTGCATGCCTCCGCATGGAGTCCACGAGCAGCTTTACCACGGCCAGTCTCTCTTCTTGCGCTAGGGGCAGTCGTCCCATCGCATCGAAGAGCGCTGAATCTGCACCATGCGCAAGCAAGACTGCTACCGCCGCACCATCCCATTTTCCAGCAGCCAGGCAGTGGCTGTTACTGCCGGTTATATCGGCCTACGTGTCTACATGTACTGGAGCGCTGCCACCATCGTCATCCTACTCACGTTCGCGGGGCAGCATTCTGAGAAGCGCCTCATCCCTTCTTGAGGCAGCCAAAGAGAGCAGCGGGGGGATGAAGCATGGGTCGACGCGATCCAACTTGGCGCCCTTCTCCAGGAGGAGCCGGACGACTTCCAGATGCAACCCCTCGGCAGCTTTCCCGAGCGGTGTCGACCCCCTGCCATGATAGCAGTCTTGCAGCAGAAGCCGCGCAAGCTTGGTGCTCCTTTTCGGGTTCAACAATAAGTTTCGGACAGCCTCCATGTGCCCCGCAGGGTCAGCGTCGGCGCCTTTGTCGAGTAAAAACCGCACGACTTCGACGTGGCCTCGCGCGGCGGCTTCCAAGAGCGGCGTGGTGCTCCTGAAGGTCTGTAGATTGATCTTGGCTCCCCTGGAGACCAGGAGCTTGGTCAATTCCAGATCCCCCCTCTCAGCGGCCAAGGCGAGTGGGGTCCTGCCAAATCGAAAGTTGGCAAGATTAGGGTTAGCTCCCCCTATCTCAAGTAGTAGCCGCGCTACACCCAAATGCCCATATTCGACAGCTGCCAGCAGCGGTGTCTTGCCATCTCCATTTTCCAGGTTGACCTTGGCGCCGTGTGTAAGCAGTAGACGGACGGCGTTCTCGTGCCCATGCGAAGCTGCCAGGAGGAGCGGCGTCATCCTGTCCTCCCAAGCAGCGCCGTCGATGTCAGCGTCGCCGCCTCCTGTTCTAAAAATCTGTTCCCATGACCGGAGTCGTCTGCTTTTGGCGACTTCATGCCCCTTTTTGCTGAGTGTATCTTGCAGCGGGCCTGTCAGGTTGAACTGGGCCGCAACATGTAAGAGGCACGAACCGCCAATGGGCACGTCGCGCCAATGCCAGTACCATGAGCTCCGAAAGGCGAGGATGGCCCAGTATCGCACAAGCTGGTCTGACAAGTTACCAAGGAGATCGTCTTGCCGGTATCCCTGCTGCTCGCTCTTTCTGACGTGCGGCACCCAGTACAGAGTGGCATAGCGCAGCAGTGGAAAAGTAACCACCTCAGCGCTGGCCTCGATGTCGTTGATGTATTTGCCAGATTCATCTATCAAGGCTTTCCAAGCATTCAGGTATCCTATGCAGGATTTACATAGCATGTAGTGTGCTTTGCCTTCCAACAAGTCCTGATTGGTTTCACCATCTGGGTCTATGTCCATTAGTTCCGGGAGGCCATTCTTGCCGACGAAGAAATCCTGGACCGACTGATGAATGAATTGGACCGACCCGGCGTGTTCATCAGCAACCTCTATGAGTCCATGGCTCAATGCTTGGATTCGTGTTTTCATTCGGTCACCGGGCTCTTCGCAGTCTAGTGCCATTGCACCACCGTCACCACCACTCGGCTTTGACAGTCGCTGGTAGTCGGTTGTGAATTCCATTGCCGCTCGGATTTCGTCTATGGACAGGGGTTCCATGGCAAAGCTTACCCACCGGATGAGCTTGCGGCTTTCCAAGTCCATGGTATTGAGAAGCTCCATGTAGACTTGATCGAGGGTTTCTGGGATGTTGGAGACCTCTTGTTCGATTTCGGAATGCGCAGTACCTTCGAGTACGGACTTTCGGATCCTGTCTACAGCTAGCCTTGCCCACAGAAAGACGCCATTTGCTCGTTCAACAATTAGATGCGTGACGTTCATTGTTGTACTCGGATCAAGAATCGAGGATAGGTTGTGTTGCACGAAAGATGATATGGCCTCAGTGTTGTGGTCCTCCAGGGTTATTGAGTAGGTGCTTTCCAGCGTGATACTAAGGCATTGACGACAAGTGCTGACGACCCGCAACTCTTTCGACTGCATTCCAGCCGGCGTAGTAGGCTCCTGCAGGATGACCTCGAGCTCCTCAGCGAGCCATCCAGCTTCGTCTGGGCCAGCTTCATCGAGTGCATCAATAAACAAGTAGACAGGGTGCGTTTGCAGGACCTTCTGAAGCGCCTTCACAAATGCCGGTCGCAGTTCCCCTAGCTCCCACTCCCATTGCTCGCCATGCTCCCCAAATTTCCTCTTCTTTTCCTCGTAGCTGGCTAGAAGACCTTGGGGGGCATCCGGCCCCTCCTGCAGCTGATAGAGAAGCGACCGAAAGAAGCCCAGTGATGTCCTATGGATGCCCTCACCACAGCGTCCATGAAAGTAAAAGGACAGAATCAAGGCCCCCTCGACGAGTCCCCGTCGCTCGCCCACGTGTTCGGTGACGCGCTGCAGCAGCGTTGACTTGCCGGACCCCGGCTTCCCCTTGATCCAAAGCAGGCTTCGATGGCCAGAAGCCCAGTCCTTGTACGTGTCATTTTGGAAAATCCATGTGCATGTACTACTGCTGGCGGCAGCGGCCTTCTTGTCGACATTGCCAGATCTTGTTGTCGTCATGGTCTTGTACGACAGCGAACGTAAGCATTCTTCGTGAAGCTTGGAGCGCTCGCTTGGGGAAGAAGACGCGGACATACTCTGGTCCCTCCAATTGGCGGAAAGGTCGGACATTGTGACGCTCGCAGTGGTGAGTGAGCTTAGCAGACTCAACCGCCGACCGAGTGTCTTCAAAGGTAGTCAATTTCTGGCGGGGGACTAGACTAGACGTGCGGGTTGTCTCTGTGTGTGAGTGGGGTTGATACCGTGTGGCAGATCTTGATCGGATATCCCACCGTACAAGCCCACGGGGCCACGATCCGCGGCCTTCCGCCATTGATTGAGTGCTTCTTTCGCACTTGCATTCTCGTGTGCCTAGTACAAAAAAGAAACACAAATAGGACTCCATTCCCCGCAACATGAATAACCAAAACGAATTCATGAGGATCTGGCCTAAGCTCTCCCTATCAAATGCCAAGATACGCCGTGTCTGGCTTGCAGGGTGGATTTCAGAGTCGTCTCCCGCTTGGGGCCTGCTGCATGAGTGCTGCAAAATATTTGCAGCACGAGTGGAGCGACGCCAAGAGAGACCTTTGCCGTATGAATTATGTGGGCCAATTCCATTGTACTGTCCCACACCTGGTCCACCCACCGCTAATCATCGCCAAATTTGATGTGTTGCCGGGCCAATTCGTGATATTCGTGAGGAGGGTGTGGTGACTATCCTTTTTCAAGCCTTCGCCCAAGCCTTCGTCAACCGTTCAGACATCATGCCGGAGCCTTCGCGTGTGCAGCCAGCCAGAAACAGGCGGAGACCGGCCAGACGGCCTCTTCCTGAGTCTCAAATGCCTACACAGTCGACAAATGAGGCTAACCAACACGACAGCCTCGCCACGCAGGCTTCATTGTCGGGTGTTGAGGCCAGCCAGAGCCCTCAAACTAGCCAGTCAACCCCAGCCACCACGCAGTCAACAACCCAGCGGTCTGGCACCTCTAGGCGAGGGGCTAATTGGACCAAAGCACAGACCGTGACCTTTATGAGGCTATTGCTAGAAGCAACCCACGATGGCCGTCTGAATAGCCGTCGCGACTCGGTAGTCAGGGCTGTGATAGAGCAGTTGATACAGCCTATGAGGGAGGCATACCCAAGGAGGGCTTGGGGTGTCAGGATGCTCGAGAATCGGTATACCTGGTGTAAGCAATTTTGGCGTGCCTTTCGAGACCTAGCGGACAGGAGTGGTACATCGTACGATCACGATACTGGAAAGCTATCAGCATCTCTAGACACGATTCGTGGCTTCAAGGAAAGATATTCTCGTCACGCTGGCTCGGTGCTGAGAGGGCTCCCTATCGGGCCAGGCGTGGATATCGACACCTGGCGAGAGGTTTGGTCATACGACCGCTCGGCCGGGAACTATATCGCGGATGCTGGCGACGACGATGCCTTCGCTACTATGGAGAATCAAAGGTCAGCAGCTAGGCCGGCAGAGGTTGAGGAAGAGGGGGAAGAAGAGACAGAGGCACAGCGGCAGCCTGGCGAGGTTGAGGTTGAGGTTGAGGTTGGGCCGGCCGCGGTAGATGAGGGGGGTGTTGAGGAGGGCGAAAACTCTGAAAACGCGGCTCCAATAGAGCCAGGTCCGGCATTACCATCAAGGCTGGCTAATAGCCAGCCTCAACCACCAGCAAGCACCACCCAGAGCAGTGCATCAAGACAGAATAGCCTGGATGAAGCGGGGATTCAAGGGCGTTCTGTCACATCGCTCCAAACAAGCAGTCAAGGCGGCCGGCGGCAAACAAGGAATGAACGTATTGAACAATCATCTAGAGTGGGTAACTCCATAATTCAGATGGCTGATGCGCTCACTCAACAACATTCCCATGTTCGCGAGCATAACGTCTCTTCGAGGGCCGTTGGAGCCACTGATACCGAAAAGGCTATCCAGGATGCCGAGACATTTGCCGAGCGTATAGATGTCTTCTTGTTCCCGTTGTTGGTCGAGTGGATAGGGGAGAATCCACGTAATCCAGTGATATGGAACAGTATACGGTCGGATGCGATGAAGATACGCTGGTGTCGCATGCAGTTCCGTTGGCATTCTGAGGCTATGGACTCCGAAAGGCCTGAAGTTTATCAAAATATTTTCGCCGCTGAAGAGGGGTAATAAGAAGATGATATTATCGTTATTATTAGGCATGCTAGGGGCTTACTTATTTCTGATAATATTAACACCACGAATTTCGCTTTGATAACCTCGCCAACGCCTCTCAACAGCCTTAAATATTATATTGCTCCCATATCCACTGGCTTATTTTCTTCCTTAGATCGGTACCCGATGCAGCTGCCGCTAGGAAGACATGTGCACTTCTTGCAGCTTCATCGAGCCTCGACCTCTTCGAATCGTCCGACCCCAACTATGTGCCAGGGGCCCTAGAGACGGACGAGTACCTGACAAATAACGTATTAGAGTATCGACCTCCTCCCGCCAGACCTTCTTATATAACCACCCTGATAACGCGATAAAGTTCGAAAGACTTGTATAAGTATATATAATGGCAATCTGGTCTGAGAAGTCATATTCCGCGGCACTGGTGCGTATAATCTTCCACTTTCACTTACATTTACCGATAGCCTGTTCCACCATGGTCCTCAGCTGAGAATGCTGGAGGTTGAATAGTTCTTTCTCATCCTCTGGCGGTCTATCGCTTATAGCGAATTCTTGGAGACGGTACAGGCCATTATATGGAACCATACAGATCTTCCTCATGCCAAAGCCGCTGTCTCCCAGATAACAACGATGCTCAGGTACCTCGAACCTTCGTTGCAGAGCCTCTATAAGCAATCGCCGGTCATTCATCGAACCCTCAGCCCCAGCCATCACGTATGTGAATATCCCATCGAAAGCCACCGCAACCAGCACATTCTGGGTCACGTTTCCGTTCCGGTCCTAGAAACGCTGTTGCATGTCTCTTCGAATATGAGCCGGAACGTGAGTGCCATCAAGACAGCCCACCGCACCGTTGAATTCATGGAGATCCTCGTCAAGCTCAACCGCCGTGGAGACATAGCCTGATGGCAGCGGCCAAACAAAGGTCTTGTGCAATCTCCTCATGGGTCCCTTGATACAATGAAAGATACGTGATATTGTACCACGATTAAGGTGAAAGGCCCTCGCGGCGTTCCGGTGAGTCTCATTAAAGGCCATTAGCCATAAGAATACTAATACCCGTTGTTCAAGTGTGGTATATCGACTTCCTTGTGCTAGCGTGTGGTCTCGTAGCCATTACACGAGGTCAAAGAAGGTGGCCTTGGGCCCAGGAGTCCACGCTGTGCTTCTGAAGCCTCAAGGCAAGGGGCAGGAGTAGTTGGCTTAGCATCGTGCGGGCCGACAGTCAAGAGGGCGATCAAGAGGCCTAGTAAGACTTGGCTGACTGCTCGCTCATAGTCGCTTCACCGAGTTGATTGAATCCAAAGCCAGAATCCATACGTCCAATTAGGTATCGACGATTTCCAATGACCATAAATGCCCACACGCAAAGTCAAACACCTTAGATGATTCCCTCCTCTGACACCGTCACCTTGACGCGCAATCCCCACGCCGGGTCTCCCTCCCAGTTCTTCTTCTTGCCCGCCTTTTCCACCTTACGCATGTTATCCTCAATTGTCTTCTTAAAGTGCGCCTTGTCGTTCTTGACCTTTTGCAGCGCAATAGTCAGCACAATACCATCCTCGTCCTTGTCCTTGCCCGCATCCGACGTCCAGTCCGCCGTGAAGAGAACCGTGGGTCTGGACGCGTGAACTTTGCCCGTCGGGTAGAGGCAGGTGATCAAGAAGCCTACGCGGCCGAGATATTGCGCCCACCAGACGTCCTCGGGACTGACAATGTCCCGTAGCGCCTGGCGGAAGTCGACCTCGCGCGGCGGCAGCTCACCGCGGTACCGCGCCTGGAGAAGCAGGGCCAGTCGCGCGCGGTCCTGGTGGGAGACGCCATGTGTCGAGGACATGATGCCCGTCGACGTGCTGTACAGGGCGGCCGCCGACGCCGTCTCCTTGGACATGAACATGTGGACGTACATGACGTTGGCAAAGGCGTCGATGACATGGTGCCCAAATCCCGGAGGGAAACGTCTGCTGCCGTCTGAGGAGGGCTCGGGTATGGCGCTCTCGAGTAATCGTTGGATCTGCTTCCTGTTGCCGGGTACGAAATTGCGCGATGCAACCTCGAGAGGCGCCTGCTTGCGCACATTGACGGGGAGCTGGCGGAAAAGAAACCCCTCACGCACGCCGCCTTGACAGAAATGAGCCTCCTTGAGACCGAGGGGGATGGCCTCGGCGAGGACGTTGACCAGGAATGCCACGGCAGGAACCTGCGACCGGCGTCGATCGGAGACTCGGAAGAGGTCCTCTGCCGCCTTGGCAATCTCCTTGATCTTCTCGGTGTCCTGAAACTCCTTGCTGTCCACGGTGTACCCGTTGATGATGGAAATGGGATAATGGTGACCCTTGGTCTGGTTCATGTACAGCAACAGGTATCCCCAGCCTCGGAAGCCGCCACCAGACAAGTAGATGCTGAAGCCGCCGTCCCGCTTGGCCTCGTCAACGAGTATCTGTGGAATCTCCAAGTTCGCGTAAGCATGTCTGAAGTTGCCAATCATTTCCTTCCGAAACTCGGCGACAGCCTGTTTGGCCTCCTCCTTGTCCTTCCCCTCCTGGATGTCTGCAAGCTTCTTCGTGAGCGCCGCAGCACCGTAGGGAAAGCTGAAGCTGCCGCGTGGACTGGTCCTGATGAAGCCGTTTTGGCTGACGATCCAGCTGATCTGGGTCGAGCCGCCGCCGAGGTCCATGACCAGTCCCTCCATGGACATGAAGCCACTAGCGATGCCCAGGGCGCCGATCTGGCCTTCCTCTTCCTTATCGAGGAGCTGCACGCCGATTCCTATGGTTTCCTTGATGGCGTCGAGTAATTCTGCTGAGTTCTTGGCGACACGCGCGGCCTCGGTCGCGAGGATGTGGATCTGGTCGTCGGCGACGTTGAAGTCGGTGCAGATGACCTTGAACCTCTGCAAGGCGTTGCACACGGCATCAATGGTCTTCTTGGGTATGGGCACCTTCTCGCCAGTCTCCTCGTCGAACTGCGCGTCATACAGCGAGATGGACGAGCGGTACACCATGACCGTAGGGATGATGCGCGTCATGGGAGGGGAGAGATCTGAGATGGAAAAACGGATGCCGTTGCTGCTCATTTCTTCGCATCAGCTTCCAAGTCTTGATTGGGCCGCAATTGATGTTCTCTCACCTCCCCATGTCCACGATCCCGACGAGCCGGTCTCCGTGGCCCTTCCACGGCGGATGCCCATGCGTGGGCGCGACTGAGGACGAGGGAGAGGACCATTGTATGCTCTCTGCCTCGTCAGGGGTGAGGAGCTCCTCAAAGTCAGATGAGTCAAAGCCGTCTTCCATGGTCGAGATGGTCTTGAGCCGAGTTTGATGTGTGACTTGAGCGACGACAAGCTGGTGTGAGCTGAAGCAATTGGGGAGCTTGATGGCACCATCCGCCAGCCCCAGCCACACCGTCATGCCACGCCACGCCACACCGCATTTGGCTAGGCCATGTGCCGGGCCTACCCCGTAAGATCGAATCGAGTTCGACTAGTAAGCCAGCCTACCCTGTAGTACTGTGTCTTCTGAAATCGCCAGCTATTGCTATTAGACTCCAGCAGATTGCTCAAGATTGACAACACGCCTGGGCCACTCCAACCACGGCTCCCAAAAGCCCCCCAGGAGCTCGGTAGTAACGGAGACAACGTCGCGTCCCCATCCTTGGATGAACCAGTGCTGATCAAGATGATGTAGCAAGGCTCCAAAGTAAGCAAACAGAACAAGCGCAGGCGGTTGTCTCTGGTGTAGACGTACAAAGTACTCCTCGGGCGCGAAAATGAAGAAAAAGAGCGGACTTGCCCAGCCACGATTGTAGCCCCGACTATGCACAGAGGCCTCGTCCACTGTCGTGAAATGCTCGAGGTACATGCGGCAGCACCTCAGGGTGTGCAGTGTCTCATCGTAGACGGAATCTCCCGCTGCGTGCGCCTGTGTGGGCACCCACATCTCGCGCAGCCGTTGAAATGGCGAATCGTCTGTATGCACGTCTGGCTCGAGCTGGTTCCAGATGCCAATGTCAAGTAAGTGTCCCAGGGGGCCCAGTCTTACGCGCTCGTAGACTTGTACTACGATCGTCTTTACCCCACGGACAATAGGTATCAATTCTGTGCCCAGAGCTCGAGAATGACGGGCACGGGGGTCAAGGTCCTTGTCGGCGATGGGGCGGAGTGTGGCCAGCGTGTAGATGACGTTGAGTGATGCGCAGGCAAACAAAGCGTTGCTGGCTTCGTCGCTCGGCGCGACGGAGGCGTTGCTGCTTTCATCGAGGCTGAGGTTGTGAATCGCGCGCCGGAAATCCTGCAATGAGATGTTGTGGTGACAAGCGGCGTCCATGGTCCGCCGCGTTCGGCAGTGAGGGTTCACATGGGCAAGATGTAAGGCTGACAGACTGAGGATCCCGTGCATGACAAAGGGTTCATGGAAGCCAATGCGTGGAAACACAACCTGCCAACAGTCGTCCCCTTGGTCGGAGCTGTAAATGGTCCGACTTGCGCTCACTGACCAATGGTGCAGGAGCAGCATATCATCCATGTCAAAGGAGCATGCTGCGCCTTTCAAGTCTCTTGAGGAGTCATAGGGGCTGGGGATGGGAGCCGAGCGCGGCGTGCTCGTGTCTCGCCGACTGTCTCTTGGCGACGGTACGGGTGCCTCTTGAGACGCAGAAACTGGAGACCCTGCATGAAGACCAGTGACAGGTCCTTGATTCCCCACGCGAGGGGCCTGAGAAGCTGTTGGATAAACGCAACAAACGTCATGTCGGATGCAGGCATGGCATTTGGGTCTCTGCTCGTCACACTGCCACTCAGAAAGGGTCCGTCAGCAAATGATTGCTGCGCTTGATCAGGATGCGCGGTGCCTGCTTGCGTGCATACCTTGATCCGTCGACGTCTACACTCAGAACATCCGGCTCGAGATTTCCTGTGCGGCTTTCGACGGCTAGCCTTGGCACGGGCTGGTCCTCGCTCGACTGGCGCCGTCGAGGCGCCTGGTGATGCCACAGTTGTGCCCATGAATGGACAGCGTAGTCGGCTAGATAGGCCGACTGGCGAAGCGCGAGGAACGAGAGAAGAGACGTGACTGGGGGTGGGGGCTGCTCATGGAGTCATGGTAAATGAAGGTGCACTGATGAGAACGAGAAACGAGGCGACTGGGTGCGCGACATATACGAAGTACGAGCCGCGCTTGTGGGTCTCAAAGGCGCTGTAATTACCCATTTGGGAAAGTACCTTCGAGGTTGAGTGCGAGCTGTGCTGCCTGCCTACCCTGTACGTTGACACTGCTATATGCTTCTCGTGAAACAATACAATACTTCATGTTTATCTTGGGGTAATGTGACCAAAAGACTGACTCATTGTTGCAATCCATCGCACTTGGCTGCGGGTCCAGGGTTGCAGGATCAGTTGCCTGCCCATATTGGCATGACTGTGTCGTATATCGTATTTCGTTCACAGTCGTTTAGGCTTGCAGGGGGCCATATCAATCTGGCTTCTTCCGTACGAGTCGCACACAACACAAACAGGAAAGCTCTGTGAAAGATGAGACTGCGCTGACTTGAAATTAAAGATACATTTAGGTAGATGTCTCCACATAATTTTGATACAACCTCTATGTTTCCCGCTTCCCAAGATCGGGAGAATTCTAAAAGATGGTTTACGTCCGTCCTACAATAAATACAAGCCAGCGCTCTCGCAACAGCAATCGACCTCTGCAGCGCTCTGAGGCAATTTCACGAATCGAAAAACACGTCTTTCAACCCCCTAACTTCAGGCCACCGAAATGAGCGACCAACATGGTGCCGCTGACATGGACGCTGGCGAGATCGACTTCAAACTATACCGCTACACGCCGTCTCTCCCAGCTGCCATTGTGAGCGCCATCGTCTTCGCGATATTGACAGCAGTGCACGCCTGGAGACTCTACAGAGCACGCGCCTTCTACTTTATCGCCTTTACTGTTGGGGGCGTCTGTGAGTTTTCAGCCCTCCGGAAAATCGATGAGCAAGTCCCCCTGCTAATACTTGCGACACAGTCCAAACCGTAGGCTATTGCGGTCGTATATGGGGTCACTTTGACAAAGAATCCTTGGGTGGTTTCATCATCCAGGCGATCCTGATCCTCGTCGCGCCCGCCCTCTATGCCGCGTCCATCTACATGATCCTCGGCCGTCTGATCCGAACCGTCCACGCACAACATCACTCCCTGATCCCCGTGCAATGGGTCACGCGCATATTCGTCACGGGCGATGTCCTGGCCTTCTCGCTACAAGCAGCAGGCGGCGGGCTCTCGTCAGGGGGCAGCCTTGAGATGTTTGAGATGGGCGAGCATATCATTATTGCCGGTCTTTTTACGCAAATCGCCGTTTTCGGATTCTTCGTGGTCACTTCGATTCTCTTCCACCATCGTTTGAGCCGGTATCCGACCGTCGAGGCTTCGCGTGGCTCCATCCCCTGGCGTCGGGATCTCTGGGCTCTCTACGTGACAAGCGCCATCATCCTTGTGCGTAGCGTCTTCCGAGTTATTGAGTACATCCAGGGCAACAAGGGATACCTCATCTCTCACGAGATATTCCTCTACATCTTCGACGCCATCCTGATGGCGGCTGTCATGCTCATCTTTGCGATATGGTATGTGGGCCATCTCGACTCAAAAAGGAACTACCAAGATCATTGGGAAACTACTACGGATAGTGGCCATGAGATGCGCGCCCAAGAGGGAAACGACAGCCGCGACAGTGCAGGGCCGTTGAGGGGAAAAGGGCCAAGAGGATAAAAGCAGTTGTTGCTGTTGCTGGGAGGCAGAAAGGGTCGTCTATTCTTCACCCAATACCATAGGCATTTAGAGAGTAAATGAAAAGCTACCTCGAGGAGAATAAAGTATGACACGAAAGCGACGACTACCGCGACCGCGCCCTCGACGATGAACAGCCACTTCCAGCCGCGGATGCCGTGCGCCATGTCGAGATTAGAGGTGATGGCCCCGGCAACGATACCTCCAAAGGCACCGGAGAGTACGGCGGCGGTGTAGAAGATGGCGAAGCGATTGCCCAGCTCGGCCTTTGTGTACCAGCATCTCAGGAGGTACAAGACACCGGGGAAGAAACCCGACTCGATGCAGCGAAGGACGAAGCGAAAGCTCATGAGAGCGCCGTAGGAGTTGGACACGGCCATGACGGCACAGAGGGCGCCCCAAAGAAGCATGATTGAGGGAAGATACTTGGACGGTGGCACACGGCTCAAGATCATGCTGGATGGCACTTCGCAGATGAGGTACCCAAGGAAGAAGATCTGCCCATGGTCAGTTTCGCCACATCGCCTGGGGGCGTTGGACTTGCAGAGAGGATCAAGGCGTATTCATCGTCTGCCAGAGAGAGATCTACGCCCATGCCGGCAATCTTCGCGATGCCCTTCACAAGTCAATATCGCGGTTCTCGGTAGAGACAATGATGTCCCGGAGTGACTCACAATGTTGGTTCGATCAACGTAGTTCAGAATGTACATAATCCAAAGCATGGGCATGATAGCAAGTCGATCTTGCGAACGAGCTTGCGCTCTTCTGTGTTGCCGACGACATAGCTGCGGATGGCGTCGGCGAGCTCAGTGTCGGCTTGAAGCGTGTCCTCCTTGGTAGAGACGTTCTCCTTCTCGTAATCCATGGCGGTCGATTCGCAGTGAGATAAAGCTGTGACCTGTCGAGGCAGGTGGTGGTAGATGATAATGCGAGTCCTGGTTGTAGGATGCGCGACGTTGGGACTATATACTTTTGGTGAGTCGTGACGTGACTCGCAAGGCCGTCTTCATCCTCCAAGGTTCAATCCTCATGGGGATCTCTCCAGGTCTTGTGGAAGAATCCGAAGTCTGGAGCCTGGATCATGCACTAACCACGGAGGAAGTGGTGATGCTTACTGAGACGGGTCTCCCATGTCTTCTTCTAGAGCAGCAGGTCGGCATCATACCGGCGGATGCTCTCAAACTCGTCGTTGGCCACAAGTCTGGACCGTTCCAGCCCAAGCGTATGATATACGCGGCTGAGGATGCGAAAGACTAGCGACTTGGCTGTGGAGGCGATAGCCCGCCTGCTGCGCACCAGGAAGGTCCAGGAAGCTCTCGTGCCGCACAATGGTGACATCCTCTGGGATCACGGGTGGTCGCCCATAGGCAATGCTGAAGTGATGGTCGCACACATACAGCAAATAACATAAACGAGCCTTGTCGATGTGTTGAGACTTCTCCTTGTCGAGCGCGCGCTCTGAAGTGGTGCAGATTCAGCTCGGTGGCGACGCGGACGGCCAGGCCAGACAGCTTCCAGCTAACGTCAGAGAGCCAAAAAGCGCCAATGCAGAGGCCACGGACGTCATCGAGAATGTGGCAGCGCTGGAACATGGATTGGCTCACCAGCTCAAGGAATATTGGATAGCATAGATCGAAGCTGCTACTGTTGTCCTGTGCATGGAGGGCCGTGACAGCGAGGATGGCAGCAGCTAGCAGCGGTGAAGACTCGCGTGCAGAGGAGAGGCTATCATGAGTGAGGGCTATGCCAACCCAAAGATAGGCATTTAACGTTCCCTTGAGTGCGTTGAACAGGCTCTCGGCCTGCTCCAGGGGCACGCGTGCTTCGTCTATAAAGTCCGGTTCGCGTGGCTGACCCGCGACTGCCTTGTGAAAGCCTGTGCCGCTTCTGATGTTGCGCAACTTGGTCACCTCGAACAGACTGGCCATGGGAGCGTCCGTAATGCCCCTGTCCGTGCTCTCCCTGACCGGGCCACCAATGCCAGTTTCTACCACCGCTGCCTCGGGCGAGTTCTCGTGCGTCATGGCTGTGACAGCAGGCGCTCTGCTTGGAGATGGTCCCGTAGAAGGGCTGATAATATGTTGAGGCAGCACGGGGGCAATATTGTGCGTGGGTTGAGGGTCTCGTTGACAGGCCCGCATGTTTACCGACATTCTTTGCAGCTCAGTCACCGTATTCTGCGATGATGAAATCTGCTGCTCAACACCCATCCTTCATTCATTCTCAGCATCCAGCAGTGTCTGGAGACTCCTGTTGACCACAAATTCGAGCCCTTGACGCTCGCAGCGTGCACATCGCGGTTGGCCAGGCTCCAGATCACACTTGACCTTGCGCGTCTGGCACTGTTGTTTACCTGCACGTACAGGTTAGGCAGACTGCAGTATGAAGCAGCAGCAACGCGTGCTCAGTGCTCGTACGCTGTGGCTTTTCTGGAGATCTTGGACTTGTGGGCCGCCTCGGCGGGATCCTCGAACCGCGCTCTCTTCATCACAGGCGGCCAGCTGGCTAATCAGACGTCGGTGCCAGATGCAGGTTTCGCAGGTGAAGATGCGGGCAGAGCACCGCTCTTGTTCTCCAATTTGTCGGGGAAGGGATGCGGGAGTCCGGACTCCGGAGACCGCGTGGAAAAAAAACGCGGCAGGGACATCGAGCTTCTTGCGCGGGGCAAAGGCAAGGCCCCACCACTGAGTTCCCGCGGTGTTCGTTCCGCACCGCTGTGGGAGCCCTCACGTCAATCTCACCAGACATGGAGTCCAGGAACCAGAGTCCACTGCAAGTTCAGCAAACCCCATGGCTCGTACCCGTCGAGATGCGGATTCTCTATAAAAGGGCTCGAACGCCCTCGAGCTCGCTCATGATGATGGCTTGAACCCCCAAAACCACCCATCGCCTACGACGCCTACTCCCGACATCATGGCTCACAATGTCGAGGATTCTAGCCTAGGCACAGACACCACGGTCAAACTGGCCAGTGAAAAAGAAGATTTGGTCCATCGCAAAGTCAACTACTTCTCGGGATACTCTAGGTTCAGCAACACGTGACCGGCGTGCACATTGCAGCAGCGGCTGAAGCCATTGGTCTTGCAACCAAGGCTGGGCTTGCACCAAGGGACGTTTTCGACATCATAAGAACACATCAGGGAGTTCGTGGTCATTCAAAGACCGCGTGCCACAGATGCTCAATCAGGATTGGGCGCCAAGATCATCCTTGGACGCGGCTGTGAACAATATGGCCTGTCTCACTCGCCATGCGTCTATGAGGTGGGACATGTTAGGGCTGTCCGTACGGACGGAACAGTGGTATTTGCAGCTCGCAGTCTTCAATTCCCTCTCCCGGTGGCTTCAGTGGTGAAGCAACTGTACATCGCTGGTGCTGCGCAAGGCTACGGGAGCGAGGACGACGCTGCTCTTCTCAAGCTTCTCCTGCAAAGAGGTCATGCCATCTCAAACACTGAGCAAACGGTACACGAGGGAGCCGAGCCGACGCCTGTCACAGCGCCGATGGAGATCGTCAGGGGTGGAGTCGTCGGTCTCGGCGCCATGGGCCAGGGCATGGCCGCTTCGCTCGCAAGGGGACGGTTCGACGTGTGGAAGCCATTCGTCGACAAATTTGTGTCCGCAAATGCAAAGGCAACCGCAGCCGAATCACTAGCCATGGCTGCAAAAGATGCCGACATGCTACTACTAATGGTCCTGAACGCTGCGCAGGCAGAGGATGTTCTCTTCGGCTCTGACAAGGCCGCCTATGCTCTAACCGACGGCGCCGTTGTAATTCTTGCCTCGACTGTGCCACCTTCGTTCGCGTGCAAGTTGAAAGGGATGCTGGGCGACTTGGGCCGCAATATCGGAATGCTCGACTGTCCTGTGAGCGGTGGCGTGGTACGCGCCGCGAACGGTACGCTTATGGTGAGGCCATGATGCCCTTGTACATGTAGCTTGATTGATATAGATTCTGACATTCGCAGATCATTTGCTCTGCAGACGAGCCAACGGTGGACAAGGCGCACAGCGCCATCCTGTCTACGACCGGCACACCGACCAATCTCTGTGGTGTAGGCGCAGCATCAT
Organism: Emericellopsis cladophorae; assembly: GCF_022114955.1. Classification (NCBI taxonomy): domain Eukaryota; kingdom Fungi; phylum Ascomycota; class Sordariomycetes; order Hypocreales; family Bionectriaceae; genus Emericellopsis; species Emericellopsis cladophorae. Next base: position 51,572 of record NW_026251017.1, read on the forward strand.
CTGTCAAGATGATTAACCAGCTACTCGCCGGCGTCCATATTGCTGCCGCAGCTGGCGCCATGGCACTTGCTGCCCGTTGAGGTCTCGACACGCGTCAAGTTTCTGATCTCGCTTGCACGGGACCAGCTTGGAGCTGGATGCTCGAAAATAGGGGACCGCAAATGCTCGAGGCGGACTGGATGCCACACTCGGCGCTGACTATCTCTGTCAGTGATCTGGGTATCGTGCTGGACGAGGCCAAGAAACTGGAATATTTTGCGCCCATCTCGTCAGCCTCACACAACCTGTACCTGGCGGGTGCGTGCAAGGGCTGGGCGAAAGATTCGGACGCGGGCGTCGTGCGTCTGTGAGACGTCTCTGTATCAGAGAATGTGTCACCCAAGTCCAGCAAACTGCAGACCGAAACGGAGACAACTCTCATCAAGCCTCTTCCCGCCAAGGACACGCTCGCCGCGCTGCCCAAAGACTACTCAACAGACGTCCTCGACGCCAACCGTCGGTACGTTAACAGTGGGAGCGCGCCTGTGCTTGTGGTGCTGGATGACGACCCCAAGAATACACAGACCTGCCACGGTATTAACGCGCTGATCGTCTGGGATATTGAGACGACCGGGGCGCAGTTCGAGCGCGATTCGAGGGCTTTTTTTTTCATCTTGACCAACATTAGAGCCCTTCCACCGACAGAAGTCAAGGCTTTGATTTTGGAAATTTGCCAGAACATCAAAGAGGCGGCGAAGCAAACCGGAAAAACATTCGAAATCGTGTTGCGCGGCGACTCCACGCTCCGTTGCCAACTTCCTGAAGAACCAATGGCAGCAGAAGAGGCTCTTGGAAAGTTTGATGACTGGATTATTGCACCCTTCTTCATGCAGGGAGGCCGCTATACGATAAACGACGTGTATTACGTTCAAGAAGGCGAGATTCTGGTACCAGCCGGCCAAACCCTCTTTGCACAGGACGCCACGTTTGGGTACAAGAACTCCAACCTACGTGAGTATGTCCTCGAGAAGTGCAGTTCGCGGTTCAACTGCTCGTCTTTCGCGTTGGTGACGCTCGATGACATCCGCACTGGAGGCCCCGACGGTGTCAAGGCCAAGTTGCTTTCACGACCAATTGGTCAAGGCACCACCGCTGTTGTCATTGTCAACGCAGTAGTCGAGTCGGACATTCGCGTCTTTGCGGCGGGACTACTGGAAGCGCAAGAGGCTGTGTAAGCGACGAGGGTCCAAGCTGGCTGTCGTGGGATTTGACGTGTCTAATCTCATCAAGTCAGCGGAGTCGGCATCTCAAACCATTGCGGCTGCCACCATCACGGCAAATACAGAGATCGCTTCGGGCCATGAAACACTGGTCATGACTTCGCGGACACTCATCAAGACGTCTGACCCGCTCGGCTCGCTTCAGATTGGGTCGAAAGTAGCCATCACTCTTGTGCGAATTCTACAGGGCATCGAGACACGACCGCGGTACATCATCGCCAAGGGTGGTATCACGTCGCCAGATGCAGCGTCCAAGGGGCTGAACATGAGAAGAGCACGAATTTTGGGGCAGGCAGCACCTAGTGTGCCGCTATGGAGATGCGACGAGGCCACGAGTCGCCATGCTGGAGTGCCATATGTGGTGTTTCCAGGAAATGTAGGGACTGAGGATACGCTGGCAGATCTTGTCAAAGCTTGGGATGTCCGAGTAAAGTCAGGGAGACAAGTCACTCATTGTTCAATCTTTTAGGTAAGAAAAGAGGGTTTTGGACAACCCAGCAACACACATGACCCCGACCAATATCACGCCCTACGCGCCGAGCCGGCCCTCCCACTCAACCTCCTCCCGCCACTCCTCCTGGGCCCCCCCAGCCCTCGGCTGCCGGGGTGCCTCGACGGGGGCTGCGCTGTGGTTGCTGCGCGGTGCTAGTGACAGAACCCAGTTCTAGAGTCGGTATGGACTCACGTTCCCACCAACTGGCGGCCCTCGTCCATCGAGCCCCCGGTTGGAACGGGCTGTGCCACTAGGGGGGGAGGAGCTGGCGGGGGAGGGTGGTTGGCCCGGGGCGACCCGGCGGAATTTGAAGATCAGTGCGCTGGACAAAGGTAAGTATCTTGCAAACTATGGTCGAATCTCGGAGGTCCAGTCTTGATGTACTTACAGTGCCATTGTGTCAATGATGTTGAGGAAGAAAGAAAGAAGAACAAGCCAGCCACTTGGCAAGCCTCGAACTATATATACGTCGGAATGGATGTTGCTGATTGGAGCGATTTTAAGTTTTGTTTACAGGCATCTTACCTTCTTGGTAAGAAGGTAGATACTACCTTCTCTCTTGGAGACTCCTACAGCAATTGCATTTACTTTAGGTTCCTTCGAGGGAGGGGTTGGAGTTCTCGAAATGGTCCGTGGAGGATACCAAGGGACGCGCCAGTTGCAGGGGCTACTGAATTGACCATGTATACCAGGTATGTTTCTATGTATCATGCTCAACTGTTTTTGGAAATCTCACAGCCTGCCCCTCTTGTGTCTATTTCAACAACTTAATGCCCCAGAGCAACGGGATGTTATGCTTCCAGCGCTCGACCTCCAACAATTAGCGTGGGCGACAATGACGCGCCACGCGGAGCCTTTGGCGGATGCTTCGCCCTTGAAATTGGCAGTTTCTGGCAATCGTTGTAAATGCACTGATAGAAGTCGTTGGTCAGCGCAGATTCTCTCACAAGGTGGGATGATCCAGAATAAATGATTAGTCTCCATGTTACCTGTGCGCCTTTGGGCAAACTGTTGAAGCTTCCAAGCGACCATGCCTTGTCGCGGTCATTGCACCAGTAGATGGCCGAGCTGCACGAACATCTTTCAATACCACAGCATGATGATTATACCGTGAAGCATGAAGACGCTGAGCGCCGTCCGACGCGGCTGCATTTGCCCGGGTCAGCGCCCAAGTGAGGCTTGCCTAGCACGCCGCGCAGGTAGCTGATGCAAGCCCTGATAGCCTTGGTCTCGGAAACGGAAGGGCTTCATCCACAGACGATGAAACGCCATTCATTGTGGCATGTGTGGCGGTTGACGAGATCTCGCCATCCGGGTGGCACTGAAGCTTCTACACGAGAGGGGTATCTGTTTATCACCTGGAAAATTCAACTTCGTTGCTCTGGACAGAGAGAGATATGACCTGGGCAGAGACGACAAAGGCGAGCCGCAGCATCTTGCTGAGGGTGGGATAATACATGTTGACGGAGGTCTGACAAACAACACCTGAGACGGGTTGGGTTGATGATCAGGACATTGGGCGAGGGCGTGGCTGCTAAATTTACAGTCGGGTAGCAGCTCAAGACGCTATTGTTGCTATCATTCACTAACACAAAACGCCCCCAAAGCTGTGAGAAGCTGTGCGCAAATTCGATGTTCTGAACCCCAGACAGAAATCAAAACTCCGTGAAGAACGATGCTCCGTCCGAGCGAAGGTACGAATTCTGAATGCTCCGCTGGCCATTTGTGCGGAAGAGGTTCACGAAGCCAATGTCAACGTGAGAATGCTGCTGGCGGAGAAGACGTGCGCATGCAAGTTAGAGGCACGGAAGTGCCCGAATAAGCAGACTTCACCAGAATGACCAGGCAAAGGCTCACGGACCGACTACTTTAAGAATGTTCTATGAGCCTTCGTCAATTTGGGGGCTGGTGAATGCGGGGTGTTTCATTCAGTTGTCGCCCCTATTTTCACAAGGCTCGATTGTGTTGTATTGATTGATGTTCTGATCGAGTGTCCCACAAAATCCCTCAAGCTGTAAGCCCCTTACAAAATCCT
>NW_026251018.1:0-51195 GCF_022114955.1 Emericellopsis cladophorae
CATCAGCATGTTCTTCAGATAGAGAACTCATCATCTTCCTTCTCTTCTGAGCTGTTGTTCATCACCATCTTCATACTTAGTCACCGCGGTCCGACCCCTTTCGGTCTGACAATACGCAGCGCAGCGAGGATGCATCTCGGTTGAATGGCCACACAACCTTCAAAGTGTATCAGTCGACTTTGAAAGGATCCGTATTTGGTATCCCTAGACAAGCTCATATGTGACTATGACATATCCAAAGATTTTCCCATCATATGGCCGCTCGTCATAATCATGGGTCGACCCCCGGGCTCTTCTGTGCTCTGGCTTCTGATAGCTGCCATTTCCCCAGGATCTCGGTACCTAGCCTGAAGCACTTTAGTAATGCCACAAAGTGTATTCAATCTAGACAGTACTGTGAAACTTCTAGTAGATCAGGCTCGGAGCATCTCTGAAGACGCGCTGTAGAGCTCCGCTGATTTTAGTGTACAGATCTTCGCCAACCTCAACTTTGCACATGCTGCCACGATCTTGGCCAACCCCTACTACCGCCTCGTCCTTAGACCCTGTTACACAGCTCGAGCGCGGCACGATCTGTGAAGGCAAGCATAAGTATCACCCCAGTCATTTGAACCTTCGGAATCAGAAACATACGCCAACCTGCTGAGACTTACGGAACTTGACGAGGATGCCTTGGTAGATTCCTGCTTCTGTATACTCATAAGCCGATATAATGGGAACCTGTATCTTCAGTAGCTCGAAGCTGTGGCATAGCTTTGCCAGAAGAGAGTTATTATCGGCCTTGAATGCTTTTCTCCGGGTTAGGGTTCTCTGATGTGATCGAAGAATAAGTTCCAGAACATTCGGGTTTGGCTCAACGTTCGATGGCAGATGGGGTGTTCCTAAATACATGATGCCAGATATGACCTCGGTGACATCGAGATGTCGGAGGATGTGGTCTCGTGTCGAGGGCAAAGCCTTTAATGCATTCGAGCTTGTAACTGTAGTTCAGTATAGCTCTGGGACCTCCTAGGCTGTGGCAGATGAAGAAAAGTGGCTTTCTCTCTCATATACGCTTCATTTTGTTTAATCAGGGAAACGATCAGCTTGTCATTAGAAACAGGGGGGAATACCTCTTTCCCTGAGCATAGCTTGTCCAAGGCAGCTAGCAAGTTTGGACCCTCTTCAGCAATTTGATGGATAAAAAGATGATCGACGAAATTATCCCTGGTTTGGAAGCTCAATATCTGAACCCGACCTTCGCATAGTTCGACAAGATTTTCGACCTACTGACCCGACTCGTTGTTCTAAGCAGATGGGGGTGCTGTGCCTATTCCAGGGACGAGCACGACACTTGGCCATAGAGTCAGGGAGGATCCAATTTCCTGTCGAGATTGATGATATACCCACATTACTTCGCGAGATGTGGCTCTCTCCGCGCCAGGTGTATTCAGAGCGCGCAGTACAGCGTGCTTGTTCGAGTTGGCACCCGAGCGAGTGAGCTATAGTTTTGTGGATATATTGAATGCTAAGGCCCCAGAGAATAGGGCTGGCAACTCTATTCAAGTAGAAGGTGGCGAAGTCATCTGGTGAGGATCAAGGGTTTGGCTCGTATAAGATAGAACAAAGCGGGGGTGACAGAGTTTCAGAAATTGGCACAAGGCCTTGTTGGGCACTCTAGAGATCGGCTCATTATATGTGCTTACTCGTGCCGCATCCCACCGCTTAGCAGCCGGTTCTGCGGAGGGGCGCACTAAGTAAAGATCGGAATCTAGGTATAGCGTGAGCAAAACAGTATATATACGCGCACGCCCTTATGGACGGAGAGATATATGTAGGCCACAATCACGGGCCGTGGTCGGATGCGACTCTATACACCCTGGTTGGCTATGCTGCTGTCTACAGTAGGGTTCTGTACAATGTGCTGTACATGATAACCAGCTAGACGACGACGAGAGACTATCTGACAGATGTTCACGATGGTTGGGGAAAACTTGACGCAGAAAGCATAGTATAGAGAGTCTATATAGCCTCTTGGACCGCAGCGCGCATGTCGCTATCTGTATGCTTGGGAGATAGATGAGGAGATAAGCGTCGTTGGGGGACCCTACTAGTTCGAAGTGTGCGTCGAATCAATACATGTACAAAGGCACCGGCCCCGTTTCCGGCGGCGAACGAACATGGTAATAATTCTCGGTAGTATCCAGTTCATCATAGAGATGAATGCCAACATCGTCGATGCGCACCTTGAACCAATCCTCGGGGTCCATATCGTCCTCGTCGCGACAATCTTCGGGTCGCGGTTCAAGTATCCATCCCTGAATGAGACCTACGTTGCCTTCGTGCAACAGGTCGCCGTCGACCTTGAGAAAGAAATCATGTCTCGAATTTTCCCACCTCCATGTCTCTGGTCGCCAGGGTGGACAGTCCTGGGGCACCCAGGCCTGGAAACGAGCCCGTAACTCGTCATTCGTGGCGCCTTCGAGGGCTGGATCTTCCACAAAGATAAAATCCATGGTATTGATGAGCGGTGGCACGTGCGACGCGGCGACCTGCTTACGCAAGTTCTCTAGTATACGTCGTTTGAGGTCCTCCCAGCGGGTATCGAGCTCTTTGTCGTAGGAGCACCGGTAAACAACCCAACCCCATTTCTTCCCACCATAGAAGTCCTTAATTCTAACTTCGGGCGGAAGCTCGTGCCATTGCAGGCTTGAGAAGTCTGGCGGCTGCTTTTTTATGGTATCGCGTGATGACGATAGGGAGGACATAAGGTATCTTTGGCGGTAGGTACGGGATTCTGGCTGCGTTGCTGCAGAGTAGGTTGATAGTAGGGGTATACGAGGAAGGCGATTTCTATAGCAGCCTCGAGCTCGTTCAAGTCGTGGCCACAGCATGAATGGCCGAGGCCTAAATATAGCCATCGGGAACCGCGATAGCCGTTCTAAGGCGAAACAGGAGCTTAATACGATCAGAAGTCCTCGAGAAGGGGGAAACTGGCCTTCCAGGAAGTGGAAACAAGCTTAGGGGTTCTGTTAATATAGGTAATGTGATGATGAGCCCACCTTACAGCGAGGCTAGGCTCGATTGGGATTCTGCCATTAGCGGTAGAAAGGCGACACCGGAAGGGTGAGAACCCGAAATAGTGAAACCGGAAGGTAAAGGACTCAGAGCACAGGAATCAGAGGAGGGACGCTCTAAGAGAATAGGTTCATGCGATCAAGAACGCATAAATAGAGCCTCAACGGCTATCTCTTTTGTAATAATACAAGGCACTTGAACAACCTTCTCCACAGCGCATCACAGAAAGCGATTTGGCCCGTTTCCAACTGTCGGCGAGGAATCACATGTTCTCTAATTACAGCTGGCTCAAAGCGACCAGTTCGCTGCTCTCCTCACTCGAGAGAATGCCTTCAAATTTCTACTCGTGTGACATTGTGCCAACGTAGCATCACGAAATCTTTAGGTCGCTTGAGCTTCTTAGCAATCTCCGAACAATCCAGGTTCTCCACCACATATGATTGCAGACGGCGGTCGTCAAGCGTCCAGGATCTCCCTCTCTCTTCCATAAAACGACAATGCTGTTGCACCACAGACTCGCACCGATCAAGTACCTTGGTAATCTGCGGCCAATTCATTCCCCTTAATCTCACCTCAGACTCCTCAAGACCCGGGGCTGTAGCGGACTGCTTCTTCATGTTTGTCCTCTTGGGGGCGGCGCGGGGACGCTTGGAAGGAGTCTCGGGTTCTTCACGATCTTCGAGGGAGGCAGAGAAACGCTTCCGGGCCGCACCAGAGCAATAGACAAAAGCCCACATATACCAGCCCTGTTGTTCTTATTCCGAATATAGCTGAGGTATGAAAAGACCTGCTAAAAAACATGGTTTTCTCCCAATCACATCATGCGTTGTCCCAACAGTGGTCACACAGAAGGGCCGTGGCATCGGCCTCAAGAGGCAAGGCACGGATAATAGCAACACGAAAGCATGTTCGGTCGGATAGTTGGGGTTGCGCCATCTATAAACTTATAGTGGGAATTAGAAAAGACTGGCTGTGGGGTGAAGGTCAAAGACCGTAACGCAGTATATTACAAACTTAATCTTAGTATCGCAGTATCATCGCGGAACAGAGCGGGTAGATAGCCTCACTCAATAAACGGGTCGTGAGAGGAATGCTTTGCCTGTACAGTGACGGGTTTGGCCGAAGTAGCACTTGATGATTCTCTCTTCTGCCTGAGCCATTGGATAAATCATCATAGACCTTCTAGCCGACCCATACATTGAGAAACCCTGCCTTGTCGAGAGAAACAGCACAAATCTATCGCCATTGAAAAGACAGCATGCTCGGATCCTCGTTGTACGTGGTAAGCGAGGGACGGTCCAGCCCAACGCCCATGCTTTACAGCAGACTAGGATCCTCCGGCGTGTTTTTGGATTAGCACTTCGCAGCGCAATTTAGCAGCCATTTTATTGCGCTCTGAAGTTATAAGTCTTTACGCGTCCATAAGAGAGCGAAATACTGTCGGAGCCTACCTTTTTCAGGAAGGGACTAGATGCGGTGGATGGATGACGGATGACTCCGAGTTCATAGTCTATGACTCTCATTTCGAGGAATTCATGAAGTATATGGACATAGACGATGGTGACTTAGGCTTCGGTGAGCCCGCGGTGAGCTTGTGATAGGTGACCAAGACTAATACTTCAACAATAGAACGCTTCCCTCTAGACTCACGTCGTAGCACTCGCCCATAAGTAGTTTTCGTACCTAGCATTTTAGTCAATAGTGGTTCTATAGAGCAAGGCTTACTAGAACAGCACTAAATAAATAAGAGGGGAGGTAGAACACCTAGAAAGATACGGCTGAATGTAGCGGAACTATGAATCCTTACGTATAATGTATCTCGAAGTCTATAGCGACTCGATCACGTCCGTGGCCATCTCGCCTAACTCGCAGCGGCTGGGTCTTTTCAATAAAACGATACAGCAATAGGATACCACTACGAACGCCTGTATAGCGACGCTCAAGGGCCATAGCGTCTCGAGCATGTCTTCGCTTAGATGGTCCGGAACTGACCACAGCTATTTGAACATGAATAATCTTGCTCGCTTGATTTAGTTAGTATGTCTGATCAGTGCACCAGCTGCTGCATTCTTATAGTGGGAAAGACACGGGACTATACAACTGGTCTCAACGGCCCCAACCACCACTGCCCGATGGGTGCCTCCCATAGCGTCGTCGGGAGGCTAGTCCCGTTCAATACGGGAGCAGAGAGTAGTACTATAACGAGGTTATCCTGGTTCACGTTTCTCCGGTGTAAATCTTAGGGGCTGTTCCTGGCGAGCCAACTCGCCTGGAGCCGTATCTCACCGCACCTCTGTTATACTTATTTTCCAGATCCTCAATTTGAAGCTTTTCCTTTGACCCGGCATCTCGAGAACAAAGCGAAGTGCCGGTGCTAGACTTGTGGCTAGCGAGCCTTTCCGCTACGTCAATCCTTTTTTTGATAACGAGCCTTCCCTGCATGCCACACACCCCGAGATAGTAACTTTGGCCTTGGTCTATGAGTGTTATAACTGCCGCACGCTGCTTGGAAGATAACACAGAGTCGGCGTTCCGATCGAATTGTAGGCTCGGCAAAGATGAGCGTTCTCGAGACATAAGTGTGGCGGTGGTGAAAAAGGAAAAGGGGAGCGTCGTAAACGGGCTCCGGAAGACGCGACGCGGGTATGGGGTGGGCTCAGACGTTTAGGATAGGCCTCCCCCCACTCCACCTGGACCATGCTATGACGGCAAAAAACAAAATAGTCTTCTACGGCTCCATGCGACTCACTACCCTGATGAACGGTCGACGGGCCCAGCGATGGCCGGCACCATTCGAGGAACACCTAACTCTATTCCAATATTCCAAATCATGTTTATAAACCGCTCTGACCAGCCAGCGAAGTGAACCAGTGCTAATTGGTCGACTTGTAAATAAGATTCTTCGGTCGTCGCGGGCCAACGGACGTCACCTATCGCGTTCCCGTTCAGCAAGAATATGTACAGGGGTTTCAGATGCGGAGCTACAATCCCAACATGTAGCCTTGTTCTAGAAACAAGTACATAGACGGCCCCCTGTCGGACGTCCTTGTCGCTATTGTCGAGCCGCGCCGCCACCCGCGTGAGGATCTCGTCGGATAGCTGTTCCCGTGCCGCGAGCGCTCGGACGGCCGCTAATCGGACGTTCTCGTGGCTATCGTCGAGCAACGCCGCCACCTGCGTGAGGATCTCGTCGGATAGCTGTTCCCGTGCCGCGAGCGCTCGGACGGCCGCCTCTCGGATGTCCTCGTGGCTAGCATTAAGCCACGCCACTACCTGCGTGAGGATCTCATCGGATAGCTGTTCCCGTGCCGCGAGCGCCTGGACGGCCGCCTCTCGGACGAATAGATCGCTATCGTCTAGTAACGCCGCTACCCGCGTGAGGATCTCGTCGGATAGCTGTTCCCGTGCCGCGAGCGCCTGGACGGCCGCCTCTCGGACGTCCTCGTGGCTATCGTCGAGTAACGCCGCTACCTGCGTGAGGATCTCGTCGGATAGTTGTTCCCGTGCCGCGAGCGCCTGGACAGCCGCCTGTCGGATGTCCTCGTGGCTAGCATTAAGCCACGCCACTACCTGCGTGAGGATCTCGTCGGATAGCTGTTCCCGTGCCGCGAGCGCCTCGACGGCCACCTGTAGGACGTCCTGGTCGCCATCGTCGAGTAACGCCGCCACCCGCGTGAGGATCTCGTCGGATAGCTGTTCCCGTGCCGCGAGCGCCTGGACGGCCGCCTCTTGGACGAATAGATCGCTATCGTCGAGCAACTCCGCTACCCGCGTGAGGATCTCGTCGGATAGTCGTTCCCGTACCGCGAGCGCCTGGACGGCCGCCTCTCGGACGTCCTCGTGGCTATCGTCGAGTAACGCCGCCACCTGCGTGAGGATCTCGTCGGATAGCTGCTCCCGTGCCGCGAGCGCTCGGACGGCCGCTAATCGGACGTTCTCGTGGCTATCGTCGAGCCGCGCCACGACCCGCGTGAGGATCTCGTCGGATAGCTGTTCCCGTGCCGCGAGCGCCTGGACAGCCGCCTGTCGGACGAACCGATCGCTATTGTCGAGCAGCGCCCCCACCCGCGTGAGAATCTCGTCGAATAGGATTAAATACGGACCTAGGATAGCCAAGATCCTGATTACCAGCTCTTTCAGTGCATGAGGTTCTAGCCAGGATTCTAGTAGATCGGCTACGCACGTCGGGATGCTGTGTCGTAATCGCAAGGCGTCGACGAGCTTGACTCGACCCTCATCGGTCGCCCCTTGCAGTGCCCTCCATAAGACTAGCGACGGAAGCTCCATTTCGCGTGCTAAGGACGAACTACTCCGGTATTTGCATTCGAACAACAGCCATTCCACCAGGTGATCCTCGAGTCTTGTTCGAAGTGCCGCAAAACTCGACTGCGGCCGAGCCTGCACCTCGCTCAGGCAATATATGACGAGCCTTTGATGCGTCAGGCCCAAGAGGTCGATCGGCTCCTTCCTGATCTCGTCGAAGAACTCCTCCGCCTTCCCCTCTGTGTCAAGCAAGCCGGCAACGAAGCGCCATAGGATGTCATACCGCGCAGTATACTTATGCTTCCCAAGATATTCAATAGGCGTAGCACCTACGTCTTGTGTGTCCCGACTGGCAAGCACTAAGTTTTTGGGTGGGCTTGCCCTCCACTGCCGTACAAAATACCGCGCCGCAAAATACTCTTGGTAGGTTAGGTGCAGAAAGTGACAGCTTCGGTTGCCGATCTCCGACGATAGATTCGAAGTCCGCAGGAAGGAAAGGCGTGGCAAGGTCGCGTCGGGTAAGAGGTCTGGCGCAAAGCGGTCGAAGGCTTCGTTAAGAAGCTGCTGGTCGAACTCGATCACGTCGTTGTGCATTCCAGTGAAAGAAAGGCCCTCTAGAAAAGAAATCTCGTGTTCGGCGAGTGCCTCGATTCTGAACCCGCTAGCCGATTCGATATGTAGTTTTATGACCAGCTCTCCGTCGTATTTCTTATTTAGCCGCGGAACATCCTTCTTCCATAACCTTTGCTCGATTGCTTGGTAAACGGCGGTCATCGTATTAAGGGGCACCGCGGAATCAAAGCCTTCGTTCCAGGTAAAGCAGAGCGCGTCCAGCTGGACCGGGATGCGAACGAGACCTTGCATAAGCTGATGATCTTGAAGGAAGGACCGAATCTTACTGGTCTTTTGTGGATCTGGAAAAGTGTTTTGTAGATACGTAGTTACTTGATCTGGGTAAAACCCGATTGTCTCTAGTTCGAGGTCGAGGGTGATAGTGGTTGGGAGTTTGGTGTACGGCCGGGATGTGATAATGACGTTGCGCTGATCCAGGAGCCATTTGAGGAAGTCGAACATCTCATGATCCGGGTCTAGGAGATCGGACACCTCATCCAGGCCGTCGAGGATGAACAGAGTTCTACCATCCTGAATAGCACGCACCAGGGCATTGGCGAGATGCCTGCCGTCGCCTGGCCTATTCCAGAAATACTCGTGAGTGAATAAATTCTCAAGATTGTAGCCTGTTGCTGACCGTGCCTTGAGCTTCCGCAAAGTCATCCATAGCACTCGATCGAACAAGTGTGCCCATGTGCCATGCCGAGTAAAGTCATAGACAATCCTCTTGCACAAGGTCGTCTTGCCCACGCCGGCGCGTCCTCGAATGAGAATTCGTCTGGGATTCACCTCGCCGTCCTCCCGTTTGCGAGGATTAAAGACTGCCGGTAAGTCGACCTGGATCGTCTTGTCCGGTGTCTCCGCCTTTGGCCTCGCGTAGAGAGAGAATGGGGAGGACTTGGACGCTACATCCTCTTCCTCTGAGTTTTTCTCCCAGTGGTGCACAGTTTTCCTGTGCTGCTCAACGATGGCAAGGTTGATGTAACACTGTTCCATCGACAGCAGTTCGCCTGAGAGTCGTTCAATCTTGAGCCTGTCATCATTATAGTGCTGTTTGCGTATCCAGTCGTCCGCTTGCTTCAGCGGACTCCCCTCGCGGATCCTATGGAGCATTTCTTGGATCTTCCCGGCAACCTTCTCGTAATCGGGATATTTAGGGTGTTCGAATTTGTTTGTCAGAACGTGAGGTCGGTCGAGGGGCAGCGGCTGTTGGACCATATCCAAAGTCGCCGAGGAACTATCGACCAACTGGTAACAGTCAGCCAGGACGGGGGAGGGCAGTGCTTCGCGAGGCTTACCGGTTTTTCTCGGCGTAGCCAGGCTGGCAGCCAAGGCAATACTTTACTCGGCAGACTCGTCATGCCGAGTTCGTAGAAGTTGAACACGTCACAGGGATAGTCGTCGTCTTGACACAACTGCGTGAACCGTCGCACCAGGGCCTCAAGATCGAGGGTTGATCCCTTCGCGCTGTCGAGCAGTCTGCTCGATTCTCGGCCTCGGACCCCAGCCCAGGCCTTCAGGCCCGGCTCCGCCCAGGCTGCCACGTCTTGGAACGAGGTCCCGCGGAACGGCGTGGCAAGGAAGACAATGCCACGCGTGGCTCTTCTGAGACGGCAGTAACTGCTGTTCTCGTTATCGGCATCCACGAGGGCCTTTGCTAGGATGATGCCCCCGAGACACGACGCGACGAAGAAAAGCGGCCGGTCTTCCCCTCTCGCGCCGTTCGTTGCCCGCGGCCGCCTCTGAATGCCGTCGAGCAGCAGCAGAGCATATTCATCGATTCTCTTCTGGGCCAAGCCCGGCGGCTGAAGGAGTTCGGCGGGCCAGTCGCACGTGAAGATCCTGGCGCGTTCTACCGCGGCCGGGAGCATGCGTCGATCCTGCAGCCAGTTGACGCCGTTCTCCGGGTGTTTGGCCCGCCTTAGGCGCGTCCAGAGCGGCTTCGGGCGTCGCCACGTCCATGTATCTGGTGACTTCGTGTCGAGGCCATGGACGGCGATGATATCGATGTCTGTGGCCGTGTCGGTCTTGTCGGGGCTGACCTGAGAGAGACGGACCCCTCGCGTGGCTTGTGTCGAGCCCTTTGAAGCGGGAGATGACAGTGCGTGTTCGGAATGCGCCGCCGTGGGACAGAACCAGAGACAGGCAGCAATGGCAGCAGCCAGGAGACAAAGAGTAGATGTCCATCCGGCCAGGGACATGTCCTGGCAAAGGCTGGCGGCAATCATGGCTCTGCTCCGGACAAAGACGGTTTCCAACGGCCCGGCCTGGCGATCGTACACGCAGCGGTCGTCTGCGAGACTGCGCTTGAAGTTTCCTCCTTGCCCTTGGTGGTCCACTGTGATAGTCGCTCGCCTGTCCGCGAGCTGGCGCCGGGGAGAGGGGTTGCATGGTGATGGTTTGGCGGCGTCCAATCATCTCGATTTAATTAAGGTGTGCCGTCATAACAACGCGACAACGCGACAACGCGACTCGACTATCGGAATATATATTAGAAAGCGTGCTAAAGCGTCGAGTCGCGTTAATAACGAGAACGATACGTCTCTATCGCGTCGGGATTAGCAGTTAGAATCTGTCGAGATGCGGTGAGACGATGGGGGCGAGCCAGTCTTGTTTGTGGATGACAGCGTGTGCGAAGCGGCCTCCAGCGTCCTTTACCAACGGTATCAATCCCACGTGCGCGCACATGCCTCAGTGCCACTGCAACATACGTTAGGCGTACGTCGGGTGACAACCATATTTCCTTTGCCAGATTGAAGTCTCGATAGCACGAATGTCGAACCCGAAAGTATTGGAGAGATCTTGATGCGGTCGATATGACTGCAGGGTAAGCGGCATGGGAGAGGCCCGAGACCGGCAAGGATCGCAATTACAAGGACGCACTCTGGCTGATTCCGCTTTTCGCTTTATAAATTATACAATAGGCAACTCTATGCTCCCCTTGTGAGAAGACTCTCGAATCATCGGCAGGAGCTCAATTTGTTCGCAAAATCGCGTACGCTGGTGTTGGAGATTGTATAGCAGTAGCACAATAGTGAACCTACTCGGGATGCTCAGCTAACCACAAGCCTAACTATACTCAAGTCTACGAAACAGAGTCTGCCGTTTCTCTATACTCTCACAGTGGTCAATCAAATGGACCGACTTTAGTAGATCTATTCGACAAGAGCAACTCACTAGTGCGGTAAGAAGACCATTCTCCGTCGTTGGTGAACTCTTCTGGATCCTGAACAACAGCCTCGATCATGATTCACGAGCCCCAGCTAATCTTCAGCGCCGCCCCGATGGCACCCGCAGCGGCTCCAATGCCGGCCCCGACAAGAGCACCGCCTGGGCCGAGGGCCAGGCCGATAGTAGCGCCCAGCACGGCGCCTGTTGCGGCCCCGGCCAGCACACCCGTGCCGGCCCCGACGACCGCCGCCGTCTCCTGAGAGCCCCCCCCGCTGGTCACGGCGGCCTCGACCTTGTCATTGACCCATGCCCCGACGGCGCCCCCGACAGAGAGGCCCATACCGGCGGCCTGCAGCGGCGGGCTTCCGGAGAGCATCATGGCGTTGGCCGCCAGGTCGACGCCCGCGTCGGCTTTCTGGGCCACGGCGGCACTGCTGTCGGCGAGAGTAGCGAGCGCCATGCCGGTACTGGCGACCGTACCGACCACCCCAAGGCCCTTGGCACCGACCATGAGGGCCGTGGCGCCGGCCGCGAGGCCCTTGCCGGCGACAGTGGCCACTTGAAGCCTCGCGAGTCGTACCGCCGCCTCGCTCTGCTTGACCAGATCGACGGCCGTCTGGGTCACTTTTGCCACCTCATCAGCGTTCCCGAGGACCGCTTTGTTGACCTCGGTCTGATGGAGGATAGCAGAGGCCACCGGCCCGTTGGCGGCGGCGCTCAGCTGCCTCGTCATCTCGCTTGCGAATGTAGCGAACTGGGGCGAGCCGCTGGTGAAGCCGCGGGCGACAATGAGCAAGGCCTCACGCTTGGCGGGCACGCCGGATAACTTCTTGATATCGTTGAGAAACTGGCCGAGGTGGCTCGAGTGGCGGTTCACCTGTCGCAGGTAGTCACCGGCGGCCGAGGCCACCTTCCCCTGGTTGAGGATGGTGCGTTTGCCGTCCGCCGCCTTGTCGAAAAAATGCCACATGTCGGTGGTTTTGAACTCGATGCTGGTGCGCTTCCACCACACCACTCCCTTGCGCAACCAGTCCAGCCGGGAACCCCCCAGGCCTGCCTTGACTGTGACCTCCAGGTCGCCCTGGATGCCGGCTCGGGCAAGCAGTGTGGTGACCTGCCGCAGGACCTTGTCGTGCCGCTTCCCGGATGCATGCAGGGTTGCCGACGAGCTGGTCGTCGCCGAGTGGCCCGACGGGTCAGAGAAGGCCACCGGGTTGCACTGCGCATACACGTAGCTGTTGAGCCCGTCCGCCAGGCCCGACGGATCCGCGCTTGTCCACCGCCCCAAGCCTGGTGCATAGTATCGAGCCCCCATGCAGTATAGCCCTGTCGCGTCGTCGCGCTCCGCCCCGGCGTACCGGAATCGCCTGGGAGGCAGCGAGGGCGAGGCCACCGACCGCCCAGACGCCGAGTACGACGTGGCACCGAAAGGTGTGTACTCTTCCCGCGTCAGGGTTCCGCCATCCTCGTCCAGCTCGAGCGTCGAGGAACCTTGCAGGTTGGCGTACTGGTAGCGAAGTAGGCGGGGAGGACGAGCTGGAGGGCGACGACGGCCATGAAGAAGAGAATCGACAGTGATGAACTCAGCCCGTAGGATTGGGAGGGCCCCGTTGCCGCTCCCGCCAGCAGCACCGAGAATATGACATGTCTGCAACTCCAACTTGACATCGTCTTCGGCCAGTCCATGAATGGAAGTTGAAGGCGAAGGCGCCGCCTCACCTTGCTCACTACAGTCTCTAGGGCGGTACTTACGAAACACCTCAAAGGCACCACCCACATATATAGTCTCCTTGAGCCGAGCACGTCTGTCCACATCACCCCCCTGTGCTCTAGGACAAGAAGAGACTCGCTCGGACACCTTGCGCACGCGCTTCCCCGTATAATCATACCGGTAGTGGGTCATGGTCGTCGTGTCCCCATCGCTTGGCTCCCGGCTGCTCTTCCTTCTGCTTCTGATGTTCTCACTCGAGGAAGAGACGACGAGCTGATCGCGAAAGTTCCACTGCATCCTCGGCACCTTGGGAATGGACGTCATGGCGCCGCTGGCGCCTTGGGAACCCTCGTACTTGTAGCGTTCGGCCCGTCTGCCGATCCTCGTCCAGCTCAGCCGGTTGGACGTGACGCCCGTCTCGAGGGCACTGGGCTCCTCGTAGCCGTAGTGTCTGGTCCAGATACGTCCCTCGGCCGCGCCAGCGGCGGTCACGGCGCGATGCTCCATGCGCAGCATGTTGCTGGCGAGATCGTACTGGTATCTCTCTACGTAGCGGCCCATGGCCCGCCCATTTCCCGGATGCGCATCCTGCCGCCCAGGCTGGCCGCCAGAGCTACCCTTAGGCTTGTCCGGTGAGGGCACAGCAGCTCTTCTGCCAGCGCCAAGATGCTCGCGCCCCCAGGCCTCGACCAGCCGGTATGTGGAGTCGTAGATGAAATCCTGAGAGGCGTCGATGCGCGTGTTGCGGTGCCAGACGGTCTGCTGTGGCCCGTCGACAATGCTGCTCAGATTGCCGGCGGCATCGTATACATGCCGCAAGTCCTGCACACATCTACGCTCGTAGCTCTCCCCCTGGATGTCCAGGCTGGGATGGCCGTGGCGGCGGCGGTGAGGGTGCCGGCGTCTGTTCCAGCTGCTTGGCAGCCGATGACGGTGATGACCAGCCTCTCGCCCACCCGAGGAGAGATGTCGACGTCTCTTGAGCCTCGTGGTGATGCCCGCGAGACGAAAAGTGAGAGGATCGTAGCTATTCGTCGTGGTGGTGCCGTTGCCGAAGACAGATCGCGTCCGCTGGCCCTTGGCATTGTACTCGGTGTGGAGCAGCACCTTGGTCTCCGCCTCATCTCGGCGGAACCAAGTCGATACGCTCTCCTGCAGACCGCGGATGTTGTATCTGCTCTTGGTCACGGTGCCGTCCGCCAACGTCGTGGCGGTGACCCGGCTGAGGGCGTCGTACTCGAGACTCTGCCTGTGCGTCTCCTCCTCCAGAGCCACGCCGTCGTCTCGCGACCAGTCAATGGCTCCTCGGTACTCTCTGGCCAGCGTGTGCTCCGTCTCTAGAATATTTCCCTTAAAGTCGTAGGTTTCTGTATGCGTCACGCCCGCCTGGTCCCGCACCTCAACAATTCGCACCCGGGCGTTGCCCTCCCGGGCCTGAGCCCTGGACTCACCATAGACCATCTGCTCCACCAGGACTTCTTCTTCCCCCTCTTCCTCCTCGCCGGTCTCTCCTGGGACGCCTTGCCGAAGAAAAACGTCCGTGGGACGCCTCAGTTCGTCATACACCATCCTCAGTCGATGACCCCGGCCGTCCCACGACAGGATTATCTTGCCCAGAACGTCCAACAGCGCCCAGCGCGTCCCGTTCTCCAAGCCAACCTGTTTGAGCACTCCGCCTCCGTAGCTGTAGGCCGCCCAGCTTACGAGCCGCCCCAGACTATCAATGACTCGCTGTTGGTTGCCCTGTATATCCAACACGGCGTGATTGCGCCATACCTGTGCTGTCGTCGGGCCCTCGCCAGCCCCGGGAGAATCCGTCCACGCCGTCCTGACCGTCTCGAACGCGGCAAATGTCCTCCCCATGGCGTCCATCAGGACGGTCCGGGGGGTCGAGGCATGTGCGGCGGCGCGCTCCGCGGCCTTCTTGGCCTCCCTGCCCATGTGGCCGCTGCTTCTGGGTGCGTGCCACGTCGGTAGGTAGTCGCCCCTCGGCAGACGCTGAAAGTAGGGGCCCACGTCGGGGTCATCTGCCGGATCCGACAAAAGCACTGTGTCGTTGGCGTCCCACGACTCGGCACGCCACGGGTCCTGGCGCACCTTGGTCCAGCTGTGGTCGGGCGAGAGGGTGGCAACGACGCGGCCGACGGGGTCGTAGAGCAGGATGGGCGACACGCCCACCGCTTCCGAGGCTTGATAGCGGTGCGTCGGCGCGAAAAAGGGCTCATATTGTCTCACGGGAGACCCTTTGTTGTTGTAGACGGTCCAGCCGGAGCCGACCCAGCGGGGTGTCACCTTGACACCAGGCGAAGAGCCCAGCTCGGCCAGCCCCTTTTGCTGCACCACCCTGTCGAACCCGTCCGAGTAGGAGATGCCCAACGTGATACGACTCTTCTCTCCCTCGGCTAGCTGCGACACGTGCTTCTCCCTGCTGAGCGACGCACTCCAGGCAGGCTGTGGGTCGGGGTCGTCTCTCGTCTTGTAAAATGCGTGGTAGTCGTACAGAATCCTCGAGCTCGCCTTGCCCAGCAGGTCGTCAAGCATGTCGAGGGGCGAAGAAGCTCTGGAGCGTCTCTGGATGTATATCCGCCACGAAGCCCTCAAGGGAGTCCCCGTCGTCCTGCCCTTGCTTTCCCATCGCGGCCAAACCGGTCAACATGCCCATGACGTCCAAGACCGCCTCGTTCCTGTTGCCGTTGGGGTCTGTGACGAGAGTCGGCTGCAAGACGCGGTAGTTCTGTCCGGGCCGGCGCAGGCGCGATGTCTGGGCTGGGCCCGTCGTCTGCACGTACGTCTCGTCGACTTCGCCCACTACGGTGCGGTTGCCCAGGGGGTCAATGGCTTCTTGCACGAGGAGATTGTACTTGTCAAACAGAACGATCGAGTCAATCGGCCGCTCGGGTGTGCTGAAGGCATCCTCGGCGCGGTGAGACAGGAAGAAATGGGACCGTGCAAAGGCGAGCTCCTCGGTGGGCGTGTGCGTTCGGTCCGGCGAGAGGAACATGTTGGCTGTCCGCGTCCACCAGTTGCCGTCCTCGCCACGAATGTAACCCCCGTCCTGGCGCAAGACGTGGTCCGTCTCTGAAGCCGTCAGCTTGCCGTCCGCGACGAAGACGGCGTCGACCTGCCGCTGCGACATGGCCAGCTGGCGATTTTGGAACGGAAGGGCAAGGGACTCGATCACCCCGACGGGCAGTGGGGAGCTCAGATCGTCCGCACGGTAGACAGACTGCGTATGCTGGAGCAGGCGACGGCGAGGAAGGCGTGGGACATTGTGTTCCTCAGAAGGACCATCATAGCTTTCAAAGGGCAGGTCAAGGGCCCCCGAGTCGAGGGCCGCAAGGGCGGCGCGTAGCTGGTCAATCTCGAGGAGAGGCCGTCGCTCTCGTCCCGCCGCGGAAGAGGAAGAGAAGGAGGAAGACAGCTGGCATTCATCATGGTCCCTGGGGGTAGGAAGAAGATTGAACAGTTGGTAGGTCCGCGTCTCGGCAGAGAGGGGCGACAGCCAGTTGTCGTCGTCCTGGATGGCGTTGGTCATGGTGTTCTCTGTGAGAATGGCGTAGTCACGCCTCTGGGACTCGTGATCTTGCTCCGACAGCAGGGGGCTCGCGTCTGCAAACTGTCGACCGTAGCTCAGAGCGACCGTCTGCAGAATGTTACCCCACGCATCCGTCCGGAGAGTCAGACTATGCGCCGTTCGTGGGTCTGCCTCTTCTTCAATCTGCCCCTTGCCCACGACGACGGGGTACAGCCGCCTGTCGTATCCGGCTTGCACGCTCTCCAGCCCACGCATGTGGAACACGGCGTATGGATTACCGGCGCTTTGGCCTGGCTGCAGCATCTCTACTAAGAAGTTGGCCTGATTGATGGTGTATGGCAGAGCGGCTTGAGGCGTCCCGTCCCGGGAGTAGATCTCCGAGCGCAGCACGGAGCCTTTGAGCGCGCGAAAGGCCTCGCAGCGCTCGTGGGGTGGGAGGGTGTATGGCGTGTAGCTGGAGTCGCCAACGCGGATGGAGTTGGGTGTGGCGGAAGAGTAAGGGATGCGGCGTCCAAGGTCAATAGTGTGGTATTGCCGCCCAAAGGCAGACTCGAGGCTGCATTCTTGGTCGGGGAAGCAGACACCCGTATGGAACCACGTCTTGGTCAGGACGGGGGGAACCGTCGAGGTGCTGTCCCAGTTGCTGGCGTCTCGGTAGCCACGCCATGCCTCGACTTCCGATTGCCGAGCGCGACCCGGCTGCAGCGTTGCAATATCCTCCGTGTCCCATGTTTCCACCATGCCAAATCCACGGAACTCTTTCTCGACACCATCGTAGTAGCCAGAGTGGTAGGCGTACCGGGTGGTGAACTTGTTCTTACTGACCCGATCCAGACTCTCTAGCCGCTCCACCACGTGGACAGGGAACGGAAGCTTGGTCACCCAAGGGTTGCCCGCTGCCTTGTCGCGTAGGTAGAACGTGGATGAACTCGTGTACCAGTAGCGCGTCTCTGACCCGAGGTTGTTCCTCGTCCGCGTCATCAGGTACGGCTTCCCACGTGCCATGAGGTCGACGTAGCGCACCTGTGTGCCCTGGTCGGAGCCTGCGCTCGACGACCACACGAGGCAGCCAGTGCCTCGGGCCAGCAGGTCCACGACCTGAATGTTGGTGGTGTCGTCGGTGGCGGGCAGCGCCGTGATGGCGTGGCCGCTGGTCCAGCCATTTCCGGCCTGGTTGAGGTAGACCATGGTCTCGTGGCCCTTGAGGTAGACCAGATCCGTCGTTCCAGACCCGTCAATGTCGGCCAGATGCAGCCTGCTCTGACGAAACTGGTCCTGGGAGTCCAACAGGGGCGCGTTGGTCATGACCACCTTGTGGCCGAACCGGCCATAGCCCAGGTTGGGCCAGTAGCACACCTCGTGGTAGCCAACGCGGACTAGATCGCTGAGGCCGTCACCGGACATGTCGGCCGTGTAGATGACGGTGAGGCCGTCCTCGAGCACCAGACGCGGTCCCTTGTTCTCGTCCAGCGGTGGCCGCCAGTGGGTGGCAGAGCCGAAACCGTCTTCCTTCAGGGACGGGTAGATGGAGAAGACCTGCTCATCTGCGGTGAAGAGAATGTCGGCATGTCCGTCACCGGTGAGGTCGATGAACTTGGTGTTTGGATCCCGCCACTCCAAGTTTGGCAGCAATCGAAATGGTCTGAACGGCTGCCAGTCGTCCACTTCACCTATTGTGTCCCCTCTCCCTCCTCCTCCTCCTCCTACGCCCCCACGATCACCTGCAACGCGCTTATAAAAGCCCGGCGTAGTTCCATCAAAGCGGACCATGTCCATCTTGCCGTCCCCGCGCAGGTCCAGCCATTGCGGTGGAGCGGCCGACTTGCTGCGGTTCGCGTACAGGGTAGGCACGTACGGGAGGGCGACTGGAGGCGCAAAGTTTCCATCGCCGAGGTTGGACTTGTAATAGTAGGAGCCAGACTCATGGGCGAGGATGCCCGGAACACCCTCGCCGTCCATGTCGAGGAACTGGTAGTCGCCTTGGATCCCGAGCGGGATCCCCTCGAGGGCAGAGGTGCCAAGGTAGCTGGTGCGTCCGGAGATGACGGCCTCGGAGTAGTCGAGTTCGATGGGAGGCATGGACTGCTGCACGTAGCCGTCTCCGGCACGCCGGTAGGCAGTCTTCCGAAAGGAAGAGGCGCAGGTGGCCGAGGACAAACCGGTGCTCCTCTGCCACCCATTGTGAAAGTAGGTAATGTCGAGGGAGGTCACCAGGGTGTCCTCGCCCATCTCGACCTCCCCCGGGAAATGGTGGAACATGAGGATCCTGTGGCAAAGACGATAGGTTCGGAGTTCGAACCCGGCGCGGTTGCTCGAGAATGGATCCGTCCGCGTGCTCCACGGGCAGGACTCTCGCGGCAGCGGTGTCTTGTCGTCATGGTCGCCAAAGTCGAAGACGAGCTCAAATAGCCATTCAGAGCCAGGGTGAATCTCCTCGACGAGGCGCGACACACGGTTGCCGTACTTGATGCGCTTCAGATACTTGGTAGCCTCCCTCTGCCTTGGCCGCCTGTAGGCCTCGTGGGGCGCATCCACGTCCACACCCTCCGAGTTGTCCGCCTTGTATCCGAACACGGAGGCGTTGCCTCGGTCGTCGTATGTCCGCGAGGCCAGCCACCGGAAGACCTTGGACGGGTCGTCTGGATCAGCCACACGCGAGCACGCGTCCTCCCCGAACACAGTCGTCTGGTTACTGCGCGAGATGCTGCGCCAGTGCGTGTCCTTGGAGCCGATCTCGATCCACCGCTCGATCCTGGCAAAGGAGCCCTCGATGCGCGGTCGGTACGCACTCACCGCGTACTCGACACCACCTAGGCAACGTCGCTTCGGTGCTGGACGGTACCACACTCCACCAGGTCGCATCTCGAGCATCGGCACCAGGTCCTCCGAGCCCGTGATGACAAACACATCGGACTCGCCCTCGTCGTCGTACCGCGGCAGCCCCATGTCCGTCTTGCGCCCGACGCTGGGAAGACCTCCAAGCTGCCAGCCGAAGCCAAACGGGCCGTTGCCGGCGGCCGAGTCGTAGCTCAGACTCAGCTCGGGCGTGAGACCGGACCGACCTGAGGTGATGGGCAGTGGGATGCTCGCCGCGGCGGTGCCCGTCGCCGGACTGACGCTGAAGCGCTCTCCAATCCCGCGGATGGCGCCGCCGCCACGAGCCATGCTGACCGAGGGCAGGCCATTACCAGTTGCAGCGGACGGAGGTGGATTGTCCGGGGGCCCTTTGGACGAGGACGATGATTCCCCAGTGGATTGTCCATTGCCCTTGCTGGATTGGGAGGGGGAAGAGGTCGAATCGAAGCCTACGAGAGGTTTGGCATGTGGCAGCTTCTGCGCTTGTTGCACGCGCGGGTCACCCCGCGAGGAAGACATGGCGCCTAGCAAAGGCGCGGTCTTGTAACTGAAATTCTTTGTAATTGACGCTTCACGAGCATTCGGGGCCAGTGGATGCCTCGAGGCGTGTGTTTTGTGATCATCACAATGTGAATGAGCCCCCCCAAAGTCTGAAGCAGTGCCGTTACCGGGACTGAATTGTGGAAATGACTCTAGAACTACAACCACTTGGTACGTCGCTTTTTGAGACTACTCTCCATCCGCGCAGACGGTAGTCTAGTATCTGTCTGCAGCTCCGGCCGGCCGGACACGAGGCGCTCGCCAGCCCATTGGCGTCGTGCGCGTCAGCCGCCACAACTTGACTCTTGCGTGCGAGCGAGCCACCACTACGATGCCTCATCACCAATGACACCAATAGATGGTTTCAGCCAGCCACATCGCAGACGACCGGCGTCACAAGTCTAGACCGGAACTTGGCTTCAACGTGCAGGAGAGCGATTGGAACACCTTCGTGCTCCTCCCCCAGCGACGCAAAGTGAAGATGGGTCGTTCAGCTGCGCTTCAGCCGTTGCCAGGAAAGAAAGCCACAGCGTCGTTTTATTCCCCAACGGTGGCAGCTGACTTTTCAGCCGTCCCGTAAGCGATATCCGTCTGTACCGGAACGATGGTACAGCCCTACCGGTAAGCGTGCCGATCATGCGTCCTTGACGCTTCCCCGCGCCGGCAATCGCTGTCTCCATTCAGCTGGGGGACCACTGGACCAGGACGGCCGATAAAAAGACAAGCCGGAACGCCATGGCGTGTGATTGCGGCAGAATCCACTGCTGACAAAATTTCTCAGCCCGGCCAGGGGGTGCGCAGCCCCAAACGGGGTGCATGATCTAGGCTCCAGACTGTTACCCTTGTGTGTCACTCTGTCCCCTCGGGCTATCCACACTCCCACTTGACGAGCCGGGCCTAGAGTGTCCGTAAACGAAGCATGTCGCACGTAGTTCGCTTGGAGGACGGCTCGTGTCGTCTTGGGAAACTGTCTTTCCGAGGCCCCAGTGGCGAGGGTCTTTGCGTATTCTCATCCATCTCCTCCCATCGTATATCTTAACTGATCTGATGCGTCTTCCCATCTACACGCAACACCTACGTGAAACCTTGCCTCCATCCGACGTGCATTTACAGCTACTACTGTAGCTATGAGGAAGAGCAATCATCCACGCTGTCTCTCCATCCTTTGACAGCAGCCGCCATGACTATTGACCTAATCATCGTCCGGCTGCTCCCGAGTCCGCCCACCGATGCGGCCACCTTCCGGGACTACATCCGGGACCTCTCTATTCAGTGCTTTGACCAGAACATCACCAACGTCGACGAGAGCACCAATCCTACGGGCGCCAATCAAGTCCTTCTGGGCGAGGCTAGTGGACTGCTCAGTTTCTCCGCGAGTCAGGCATGGGACGCGATCATAACGCCCATAGATATTCCTGATCCGGAACCAGGACGCAAGAAGAAGCTGCCCAAGTCCATCATCCAGCATACCGCCGCCAATGTGCCGCGAGGATTCCCGCAGCCCCCGACGTCGGGCGTGCTGAAGGCGGTGGCCACGGCCGTCATCGTTGTGGACATGCAACCGCCTGACGCCGGCGCGGCCCACAAGGAGTATCCCAAGAAAACGGGCTATGATGTCCGTCTCGTCCTCAAGCGCAGCGGTGTCGCGCTTGAGGCACCCAGTATCGAGTGGAACGCGACCTGCTACACTGTCCGCGATCTCTCACCCTATGCCGTAGACTACATGGGCATAGCCAACAACCCCATCATCCTCGACGGATTCCCACGCATGACGGTGCCTTCCCTGTACGCGCTCATCCCCTCGGCACCAAGCCCCTTGCCCGCGGGCACCGCTGCCATCCTTCTTCAGCAGAACGGCAATCCACCGCCGTTTGACGAGCTCGTGAACGGCGTCAACCTTGTGCTGGCCAAGTACGACCTGGACACCGGCACCAGGCTGCAGAACCTTATTCAACCTCTCACCGAAGCCCAGAGCCAGGACATTGCCTCGGAGATTGTCTACAACCGGGCCTGGCTGCCCCTCCCGTCCCCTGTGCCCGAGGAGAGCCTGTCGCTCGAGGACTTGTACACGTCCCCAGGCACCTACAATGACATGACACGCACCAAGTTCGAGGGCAACTTGGCAGCGTATCACGCCAAGCTCGACGCCGACGCCCGCAGGCTGGCCTCGTACATCTTCGCCGCCTCGGCTGCCGTCGCCGCGGAGCGTCTCAGCGCCGAGTCGTCCATGGCGCTCTTGACCTTTCCTTTGGACGCGCGCATGGTGCCATCAACCCAGCCGCAGTCGTCCTCCACGAACGGCCAGAGCACAGCCCAGCTGTCTGTTGTGCTGACGAGCTGGGACGCCTTCGCCGTGGCACCGCCCTCCTCCCCAGCCGCACGCATTGACCCGTCCTTTGTCGTCCCAGCTGCCTACTTCTACGCCCTTGGCTACCAGCTGTCCCCGACTCTCACACCAGAGCTGCGGTACCGCGCGCTGGTGAACAGTACTCCCGAGTTCATCAAGACCACCGTGGTTGCGGCCGTGGGCGCGGGCATCCTGGGCCCGTCCGAGTCCACAGTGACCCAGGGTGACGATGGTGGCAACGTCAGCATCAACACGGCACAGGCCGTGCGGCGCCTGTGCGCACTACTCCCCAATGTCGTCAACATGCTCGGTGGGCTGACGGCCTCGGGAGCGTCGGCCAGCACCCAGCTGCCGCAACAGCCCGTGCTGGCCATGGCCCTGGTCTCGGGGCTCGTGGCCCTGTGGCGGGACTTTGACCGGCAGGACCAGGCGTTCTGGACGACTGATCGATTCAGCGACGACGCTTATCTCAATCTGATCCTGCAGATCGCCGCCTCGGGAGATCCTGGCCTCAAGCCAGCCATCGCGTCGGCGGCCCTGGTTCCTGCGAAGATACCACCAGCACCACCAGGGAGCCCTCCCACGGTGATCCGACATGCCTACGAATTGCACAGCATCACCACGGAGGCATGGAAGGATTTCTTTCTGTCCGGTACTAACCCACCATCCCTGCCGGCATGGACGGCACCGGGTGATGTCGTGAGCCGTGTCGAGGCTTTTGTTCGGCGGCTGCAGATGCTCTTCTTCGTGACCTGGCAGGCTCCCTCGTCACCGGGAGAAACGAGTGCTCATCTCATCCCCGTGCTGGACGCGGGGCCGGCCGAGTTTAACGGACTACCCAGCGATTCTGACACTGGCGCCGGTGATTTGCTCGCCGTTTTCCTTCAGTCCGCGACCGGATTCTCTTTTGAGGGCGACTGGGACGATGACCTGGTCCAAGTCGCCCTCCTAGCGGCATTTCCTGATCCCAGTCCTCCCAATTTGTCTTCCTTTGGCGACGATGGCACAGAGAAGCTGCGACGCTGGCTTGGGGTGACCTTAAAAACGCTCTGGACTCTCGTCCACGTAACCAATCTTTCCGATGCCGCCAGCGTCTCGACCTACCGTCGTTTTGCATACATGGAGGCCCTGTACAGCCGTGGTTTCGTATCAGCGGATGGCATCGTCGCGCTGTCCGTGACACAGTTCGCGGCAGGCTTGAGCGGGACCATCATCGAACCTGTGCATGTGCCCGCGATCCATGCCCTCGCTGTAGCGCTGCCACACAGCCTACCAAGCTCGGGGATCGAGCCGGGCTGGGGCTTTGTACCTGCCAACCCGGGCGGAGCCCAGACGCTGGTCAACTGTATTCCGGCGCCGACACTAGATCCCCTCGGCCGGGTGGCCTATCTTCACGAGATTCTGCGTACCCCTTTGAAGCTCCACGTGCAGCAGGATGGCATGGACATGACAGTGAAAGACTTGCTGTCGACACGCAGAGGCGACATTGGAAGCTTGTATGTCAGCAAGGCAAACCTGGAGACGACTATTCCCCTCGCGGACCTCGCCATCGAGAGCCTAGAGGCGGTGGGCGCCATGGTTGCCAACGACCAGACCGCTCCGCACGGTATCGTGCATCAGACGACTTCGCACCCAGCAGCGAAGCTCCTTGGTCTTTGTCTGTCGGAGGATGGACAAGGCCAAGACCAGGGACCTGGCCCTGCACATTGCTGCCCCCCCGGCCTCCCATCGCCCCCAGAGCTTCTCGCCGCTATTCCCGAGCACTCGCATCCGGCTATCCAGGTTGCGCGGCCTGGGGTCTATCACAGGCTCGAGAGCACCTTTACCTCGCCGGCCCTCCCATTCGCCCGCCATCTAGACATGACGCGCTCGTACCTTGCATGCGTCGGCACTAGGCGATTCGACACCATGCGGCGCTTCAGGCGCGACATTACCGAGTTTGCCCTCGATCCCTCAAGGGACCCTCCCGAGTGGCAGGCCCACGCGTGGCGGTTCCCAGTGCGGATCGAGATTGGGCTCGAGTACCTCGGGCTGTCGAAGCAAGAGTACGCAACGCTCTACACGTCCGACCTCGATGAAGAGCAAGTGGCTGGTCTCTATGGTCTGTCGCTATCCGAGTCCTCGTGGACTGACACGGCCCTCAAGCTGCATGGGTTCATGCGCGGACTCGACCTGACGTACTGCGACGTGCTGAAGCTGAAGGCGTCGGGCTATGTCGACTTTACGCTCGTTGTCGATGACCGCTCGAGGCTTCAGGCGTCTTCTATCCATCCCACACATGCACGCGCGGATACAAACCATGGTCATGGGGAAAGTGACTTCACCCGAGACGAGGGCGAGCGAGAGGCTGCTGCTGATACGGTGGGACCCCGGGACTGCCCACCTTGTTGCCTGGACATCTGGCGCATACGATTCCCCAACGTGAAAGCGAGGAAGAACACCGAGACTCATCTCAAACAGCTGGCCGTCTTTGTGCGTCTGTGGAGGACTCTCAACGCAGGGTGTCGCCACAAGCTCTCGTTCCGCCGGCTTGCGGACATCTGCACCGTCCTTCAGCTGTTTGGGGACAAGGAAATGATCAACCCTGCCTTCATTCGTCGTCTTGTCGCGTTGCTCATGTTGGCGGACTGCTTTGGACTCCCGTGGTCTGCTGAGAATGACGGGGAAGACTGTCTCGGACTTGCCCCCGACAGCAAGAAGGCGCCCGGCTCAGCGCGCACCGAGATCCTCGCTCTGTGGGATCCGAGTGTGCCCAGACCGCCCAACGCCTCGCCTGCATGGGACTGGGCCGTGTCTGCCATGATTGACGTCGTCCAGCGGTATGCCGAGAGGGAGTACCATGTCCATGCCGGGGCCTCCCATGGCGCCTCTCCCAAGATCCTCGCCGAAAACCTAAGCCACCTCGCCCGTTTGGCGGGATTCTCTCTCGATGCTGCGCAGGACCCGTCCTGGCATTTCGATCCCGTCTGCACGCTCCGATTTGCCGAGGTCCTCGCCAAGATCTGCGCCTCTCGTTTCACAGTTGGTGAGCTGCTCTTTCTCTTCACCGTCCAGGACCACGTGGACGGTGACGACCCCTTTCCAATAGCACCACAGCTCGAGACGGCCAGCCACCCGCTCAGCAGCCTTCCCGACGATGAGCTTGAGTTCAGCCTCGAGGCACTGCGGAAGACGCTCTTGCGTGCCGAAGACGACGAGGACGAGTGCGCCGCGCTGAGTGACGATGCCTGCGACGCGCTCGATTGGTCACGCGTCCAAGGCATCCTACATGACGCTGGATACACATCGTTCCCCACAATGTCTGGGGGGACGAACGATGCGCTGCAATCATTGGCGGAGCACTTCTTCCCCTCTGCAGTGGCACGAAGCGGAGGACGCAGTGTCGACGCTAGGAGCAGGCAGTGGACCGCTCCTCTGGACCCACTCGACACGTCTCCCGCCATGTGGGCGGCAGACCCGTGTGGGCCGCTGCACTATCGGACCGTGGCGTCTGAGGATTCGAGGCTGAACTCAAATTCGGGCTCCGGGGAATTGTATGTGGCCCTACCGCTACGGGACGATGCCGTGCTTGCCAAGCTGCGGGCAATACGACAGCTGCGCCCCGAGGAGGCCAGGGCGGTTCAAGAACTCTATTTTGCGCCGAGAGCAGCGCTCGCTCCGTTTGCCCTGCTGTTCCGGAACTTTGGTCGTGCCGTAGAGCATCTCGTGCAGGCGGACGAGTGCGCGCGGTGGAGGCTTTTCGCGCGCGAGGTGCTAGTCTTTGAGAGGCGGGTGCGCATCATCGCCCGGCACATCGCCGTGCATGTCCGGCATGTGACCAACAAGTCCAGACTCACATGCACTTGCGAGGCATGCGGCTCGCCCCCCATCGACACTTCACTGGCTATCACAGTGCTCAGACACCTCGTCGCCGATGAAAACCGAGCGCTCGCGCCGTGGGAGAATGACTCGGGCGCGCCGCCGGATCCGGAACAATTCCAATGGGGCACCTCGCCCCGCTTCTCCGGCGGTGCCCTGGCGGGGTTGCTCGGCATTGCCGGCACCGGCCTCGCCGGCGAGATCCACTCGGTCCCCGGGGCGAATGCGGGGCCCATGACGGACGCGGGGATGGCCGGCGCAAACAAGCGCTGGGAGGAAATTCGCGGTGGATTAAAGGCCTTTGGTCTAGTCCAAGACCGCTGGAACTGCCCAGTACCAACCGTCATCCCAGACCTTGAAACTCGTCCGTCGGGGCCAGAAACCCGCGAGGCCGTCAGCGTCCGCAACGGGTTTGCGTGGCGCAATCGCGACGGCTGCCTTCTCCAAGGTGCCGAGCCGTTTGACTGCGAATGGACTGGCACACTACTCGTGGAATGTTCTGGGTGCTATGTCTTTAGCGCAGGGGCCCCGTGTGACACCGCCGAGGGCCTTCCTGGCCGCGATGGATGTGACAGCGACCTGTGGAGCGTCACCCTGAAACGAGGGCAGAAGACGTACAAGCTGCTGCGCCACGACGGTGGTGAACACCAAGGGCGGTCAACCGGCCCAAGCTTCGTGTCCGATAGCGTGCAGCTACACCAAGGTGCCTACGCCATCCACGTCGTGTATAGACAGGTCGACCCGCACTTCTCGCAAGTGGCCGATGCTGTCACGCGCGAGCGGACGGGCTTCGAAGTACGCTACCAAGGGCCCCAGACCAAATCTCGCTGCATCCTCGTACCCCTGCGCAACCTCGTGATCGACAGCAAGCAGGGTCCAATGGGGTCGTTCCTCGGCAAGACGCGACAGAGGGAAAGCAGTGTCTCTAGATTTCTTGCCAACCAATACATACCCACCCTGTGCGATGCGCGTCGCACGTACCAGCGCGTCTTTAAGGCTGCCCTCCTCATCAGCCGCTTCAGTCTGTCCGCCGATGGGCCCAAAGACGGCTGGCACTGCGACGGACTGTCCGAGATGGAGTTTCTTCTGGGGAGTGGACACCAGTTCAAGGGCACCGCCTACTACCGACGGCCCGGGGAAGACAAGTACATCGCCCACCACGCGTACCTTGATTTCAACCTCTTGCCCGTGTCAGATCCTTACTTACCCCCAAGCGAGACCGTCGACTCGCGCGTGGAGCCCAGTGCCCAGCGGCAGGCGGCCTTGTTCGACACGTGGGAACGTCTCTTTGATTACACCCACCTCCGGGGGGAGGTCCGCCAGCTGCGCCGGGACCGAAAACCTGGCGGCCATCATCGCTATCCTTCTGACACGAGGGGTACAGTATGGGTCATGTTTTACGAGGCGGGCTCCCAGCATCAGCTGGGGCCCCCATCCAGTCATGACGACGCGGCGAATCTCGCACTCCGGCACTGCGGTGTGGATGTAGGACTCAAGGACACGCTGCTCAACTACGTGTACCTCAAACTCCCGCCGGCTGACAGCAATCAGAGGCCCGAGCCCGATATCCATCACATCCTCGCGGTACCAGACTTGCAGAATGAGCGCTGGACAACCCGACTCTGGCACGCGCGCGCCTGGGCCAAGAGACTGGCAGACAACTTCCAGACGGACGTGCTCGAGAGGGCCAGACCCGCGCTGTGGGCGGCGGACGACGACGCCCTCGGGCTCG
This sequence comes from Emericellopsis cladophorae, assembly GCF_022114955.1. Taxonomy (NCBI): domain Eukaryota; kingdom Fungi; phylum Ascomycota; class Sordariomycetes; order Hypocreales; family Bionectriaceae; genus Emericellopsis; species Emericellopsis cladophorae. Next base: position 27,683 of record NW_026251018.1, read on the forward strand.
GGACCGTTGTGCCGGAAGACACGGACACGAACGGCAACCCGGTGCCCTCGCAGTCGGGGGTCCACAACCTTATCCGGTTCGTGCAGTACAGTCTGCTGGGGATCGACCCGGATCGCCACGATGGAGTGGAATCTGCCTGCGGAGAAGTCAACCGGCTGTCTGCGTTGAAGACGCTGAACGACGGCCTCAGGCTGCGTGCTCGGGATGCCCTCGTCGCTTTCCTCTGTCAGATGGGGCGCGTCCCTCTGCCGTTTGGCGGCAGCGGCCATGAGACGGGCGACGACACGTCCACCACGCCCCGAGACCTGGTGGATCTGCTTCTTCTGGATGTGGAGGCACGCCTTGACGGGCGTACGACACGCATCCAGGACGGAATCGTAGCCGCTCAACGCCTGGTGACACGCCTGCGAATCGGTTTGGAGCCACAGCTGCGCATGACCCCTGGGGATCGAAGCGATCTTGATGAGGCTTGGGAGGGCCGGTTGGCGAGCTTCCAGGTCTGGTCGGCTCATACGAGGCGCACCTTGTACGCCGAGAACTGGGCGACGTGGGACGAGCTGCGCGTCTTGGAGACGACCGAGGCGGGCTGGTTCCTGACGCAGGCCCTGCGGCGGGATACGTCCACACTGGCTGCGCCAGGACGACCGGTATGGTTTTCGGCGGGTGTGAGTGGTGAAGGCGATGACGAAGAAGCGCCGGCAACGTCTGGTCTAGAAATGCAACAGGCAGACCGAGATCTGGCGACGCTTGGGAGGCACAAAGATTCGACACTGGAGAACCTGCTGCTGATGGCCACGCCCGACAACATCCCTCGGCCTACGCTGCTGTCCGTCGGGCTCAAGACCGTCTCCCAGGGAGCCACCCCAGCTTCGAACACACCCAATACCACGGACGAGCTGCGTATCGTGGCGACCAGGACATATGGTGTCCACCTGCCTTTCTGGATCGAGTCGGCCATTCGACTGGGCGCGAGGTTCCTCCGCGTCGCTGCCGCTGGTCGCCCTCCTGCCTTTGTCTACGACTCATCCAAGGTCCCCGTGGTAGACGAGTATTACTTCTGGCTGGCACCGGCGAACATCTACAGCCACGAGGACGCGCCACAGAACGCCGACATTGGCACCTCGTCAGCGGATGACCCGAGCGCGCCAGCATGGGCAGACCCAGATCCCGAGGCGGACGAGAAAAACACGCAGGACACAGGCTCATTAGGGATAACGACAAAAACAAAAACAGCGCAGCGTCTGACGTGGAAGCCGCGCCCGGCCACGGCCCTGTTCTGGGCTTGCGTGCACAACGGCTGCTTGCTCGCGCCCAGGAGATCAGCCACCTATGTCAAGGCAACACAGCTTCCCAACGACGGTCGGCTACACCTGGAGCTGGTAGGGAGATGCATGGACTCTCTGTTCTTCACGGTGGCTGGCGATGGATCTGATGATGATGGCCATCCACAAGCACAATCATCAACACCGCTCGGTACAGCGCTGGGATTCCGATACGACCTTGCTAGTGACGAAGCTGTCGCCCTCCCGCAGTCTATCCCCGACGTCTTTGCGCCGCACTCCTCGTGGTTCAGCTCGAAGGGGCCCTTCGCGTCCTTCCCGGCATATCCGCGATTCGTCTACTTTGCATCGGGCACGCCATTGGCTCCCACAACGGCCTTTGGGGCGGCGCTCGCTATGGCCGGCAAGCTCAGAGACAACGGCTGCTTCTCGGCTGCGTTGGACTGGTACCGCACAGCTTTTGATCCCCTGGCAAGGGACAACTCGTGGGCACTGTGCTCCCGATCCTCGGCCACAGGGGGCACCGTTATCCTCGACTCGCCCTGCTGTCCTGCCACGGCCGACTCGTCCTTGCAGCCGAAGCTCGTTCGCAGCCGCGCCGTACTCCTCGAGTACCTCGAGACAATGCTCCAGTGGTCCGATAATGTGGCAGACACGAGCACCGAGGCGGAGGCGGCGCAGCTTGCCCAGGTGTTGGCCGAGACCATGGCGCGCCTTTTGGGTCCGGCGCCCGCGACGGTCATTGCGCACCCTGACTCGCGCATCGAGCAGAATATGAGCGTGTCCAGCTTCTTCTCGGCTGCATCGCCTCTGAACCCGCGCCTGCTGCGCCTTTATGACCAGGTTACAGACCGGCTGTCCACCCTGAACCGGCGCCAGAACTCAGGTCACGCCACGCCGGCGGCCCTCTCATGCCTCTCCTTCAACTGCCCGCCGTCACCGTCCTCCCTGCAGGGTGAGATGTCGGGTGCATCTCAGCCCTACCGGTTCACTGCTGTGTTTCCCAAGGCAGTCGAGCTCACCGGGCTGGTGCGAGGGCTGGCCAGCTCTCTCATCTCGGCTTACGAGCGAGGAGACGGCGCGTACATCAGCGCGCTACGGGCCTCGCACGAGCGTACGCTGCTCGAGCTCGGCATCAGCACAGCACAGCAGCAGTGGCGGGCCGCCGACTGGGAGGTGGACGCGCTGCAGCAGGCCATGAAGGCGGCGCTCGCCAGACGGCGCTACTACGTCGCCTTACGGGACGGGGGCCTGATGCCAGGCGAGGAGTCACACGTGACGGGGACGGAGACGGCCATGAGCTCCAGTACGGCTGCCAACGTCTCCGAGGGTCTGGGCCAAGTCTTCAGCCTGATTCCGGACCTGGCCACGGGCGTGGCCGGCATGGGTCCGCTGGTCAAGACGGAGCTGCCCATCGGCACCAAGATGGCGGCCGCGACGGGGGCCGTGGCCCGCGTGCTCAACACGGTCGCTTCCATCTCCACCTCCCAGGCTGGCCTCTCTCTGACCCGGGCGGGCTGGGACAGACGGCTGTTTGAGTGGAGGCATCAGGCTGAGTTGGCCCAGGTCGAGATAGCCCAGGTCAAGAGGCAACGGTTGGCGGCCGAGAGGCGGCGAGCGTCGGCGCTCCGCGAGCTCAATGCCCACGAGCGCCAGCGCGAACATGCTGAAGAGGTCATGGCCTTTGAGCGAGATCGACACTCGCGCCACGCACTCCACCTCTTCCTACAGCGCGAGACGGCCGCCCTGCTGCGTGCCACCTTTTCCCTGGCGCTGCGTACCGCAAGGGAAGCCCATGCCGCGTTCCTCTTCGAACGAGTGCCCCCCGGGACGGCCTCACAGCCGTTCCCTACCGGTGCCGACCTCTGGGACGACACCGGCGGCGGCGGCGGCGGCCGCCGTAATAGTGCCGTGCATGCGGGTCTCATGGCTGGGGAGCGCTTGGATCTGGCCCTGCGCAGGCTTGAGCACAGCTACATGGCTCTCAATGGCCGGGAGCTCGAGTTGTCCAAGCGCATCTCCCTCCGGGAGAGGTTCCCACGCGCGTTTCTCGCCCTGCGACAGCGTGGGACCTGCGAGATCGGGCTGCCCGAGTCCATCTTTGACGCGGACTACCCGGGCCACTACCTACGACGACTACGCAGTGTGACCGTCAGTGTCCCCTGTGTGGCGGGCCCCTACACCGGCGTGCACTGCGAGCTGCGTCTACTGGGCAGTAGTGTCCGCACTGAGCCTCTGGTGCCGCCTCGGGCGGCGTCGTGCAGCAGCTGCGGATGCTGCGGACGAGGGTCTGGTCAAGGAGAGAAGGAGAGCCGTGGTTCCCCGATGAGCGAGACGGATCCATATGTCGTACACCGCTATACGTCCTCCTCCGCCGTGGCCACGTCCCACGGCCAAGACGACTCAGGCCTCTTTGAGCTATCGTTCCGCGACGAGCGCTACCTCCCCTTTGAGTACGAGGGCGCCATGTCCCGCTGGTGCATCACGCTGCCTCGCCGATATAACCTCTTTGATTTCAGCTCCCTCTCGGACGTGGTTCTCAGTCTCAACTACACGGCGCGGGACGGTGGGCCGATACTGAGGAGACTCGCCCTGGACCGGCTTTCTGGGTGCGTCGCCGCCCACCTGCACGGCGGTGATGGGCACGGGTCTTGCGGCAGCAGCAATGCCCTCTGGCGCGGCTTCGAGATCAGGCGGGAGTTCTCAGACCTGTGGCCGCCATTCGCACGGAGTAGCGACGCCGGGTGCGAAGAGTGCCGCTGCGCTTCTTTACCTAGGTGTCCTCACACGTTTGATGTGCCTCTCCGTCTGCGTCGGGGCATGTTCCCATTCTTCCCTGGCCGGAAGTCGGTGCGCATCACTACCCTCTGCGTCTCCGTCTCCCTGCGCCGCCCATGCCAGAACTCCCTGGACATCGCCTGCCACTGCACGGGCAAGAGATGCCCGAGGAGACACTTCCCCGTGGTATTCGTGCCCCCGGGAAAGGAACACTGCCGCGAGAAATGGCGCGCCGTCGAGTGCGTGGAGCAGCAGTTGGTCACTGCCGACATCGAGGAGCCATGGGCCAATGCGGGCGGGGAGTACGATGACGTCTTCTCCTGCGAAATTGGTGACCTCAACCTGGGCCCGGTCTCTGAGGAGAGGGGATTCGAATACCGGTCCCGCGATAACGACCAGCAGACCTACGGTCTTCTCCGCTTTCCACGCCGCATGAGAGAGGTTGTCGATGCCTGGCTGCTCTGCGGCTACGAGGTCGTGGACTGTTGCGGAGAGGGCAGCAGAAAGAAGGGGGCGGGCAATATCTTTGACGGCAAAGGACAAGGTGGCAGACGACCGACGAGAAAGTATTTTGCCGAGGATAGCGAGGGGAGTCGACTCTAGCTCCCTGTGAGCGGAGGCTGGAGAGACACGGCAGACCTTTTTCAGGGATACATCTTGCCATTCGGCCAATCAGTATGAATACGTTCTGGAACATCAAACTTTAGCTTCGATATGCGGCGGGCAAAACCAATGACATGGAGACTATGCAGGAATTCCGAGGAAATTCACGGTGAGTTACTCAGACCACGACGTGTATCAGTAATGATGGGGATGGACAAAACCAATGTTAAAGTAACCAAGAGAATGAATCGATCGTGATCAACAAGAGTAAATAAAGAAGCCGGGACCAACTGCAACACTCTCGAATAACAGTGTCCACCACGAAACTGACAAGATAGTTTGGTTTGTATGGGCAATCGGGCCTTGACCCTGGCTTCGTCAACTCAACCTCTGGTCGTGATCCGGCACCGAAAGATAGATCCTTTTCCGCGAATATGATTGGTACATGAGATGCGGTCTGGACTGGAGCAGCCGTGTGAGTCTTCGCCCAAGTCTTGACCCTATATGGCATTAGTCGCGTGAGTAAAGAAAGTCTTGCATGAGATGCTCATACCGAGGAGCTATGACCTACCCTGTTGTTTTGAGGTGAAGGCTGGAGATGCTGGTGGTAGAGCCGGGGATCTGAGATCGGGTTGCAGACGGGTGTGTAACATTCAGGAATATCGAGGCTGCGATCCCGTGGATTGCTGCAGGAAAACACTGCTGGCTCGCAGGTTGGAGTCAACATTTCTCACTAGAGACAAAGCTCACGCTGGTGAGACAGTTCTATGAAGATGATGATGAACAACAGATCAGAAGAGAAGGAAGATGATGAATTCTCTATCTGAAGAACATGCTGATGCTAAGAAAAGAAGGAAGAACGCGATAGCGCGAAGATGCTGCCTTTGAGGGCAGCTGTGGGCCTGATGTGTGGCTAACTAATCAAGGCAAACCAGCCTAACAAACAAAAAATACACCATCCTCCTACATCTCCATCACGATGTTGCCAAACTCGGGGGTCTGGACGACTTTCCGTCTCTCGGGCGGGGTATTCCCTGGCCCGACACAAACGTGGAGGTGTCGGAGCCGATGGAGAAATACCTACGGCTACGAGCCATCGGCTTTAGTGACCCCGACACAGACTCGCCCACGTCAGATACCGCATTTAGTGCACTGGCAAAGGCATTGCAATCTCTCCCGCATACCACCGTAGACGACGAGGCAGTTCTCAGCGCGCGCATAGAGATCAACTCCAACAAAATTTGCAAAAGAGAGAGTACGATATCAGGCCACACGAATTCAGGCTCTTGATAGAGTGTCCTAGTTTACTACATGAGGATATGCGGGGATATATCTCCGCATCATCCCTCTACAGCTCCACGACACCTCTATCACGAGCGCTAATCTAATCACAGCGTTCGGAATAAGAGACGAGACACTCTGCGAGAGCTATATCCACAATCCCATGAGCTTGACGCTGCAAATGCTCGTCGAGGAAGATGAAGCAGTGTCGCGCCCGATCAAGGACGCAATGCTCGCTGCGAGCCTTGAGTACATTGGAGGGATCGTGGAGAAGGATTGTCATCTGCAAACGTACCAATGGCGACTTATAATGATTGCGAATATTGTTTCCCACGGTCTCAGCTTACGAAAGGTACAGCCAGGTACTGGGAGTACAGTCAAGGCAATGATGTCTGCAATGAAGACGAGGCGCGGAAGCGTGTATTTCTCGCTGTTCTCGCCACGATCTTCCCTTCGTGAGGGACCTACAGGCAAGACCGATCCTCCGCCAAATTAAGATATCCGATTGGGCGTCTACTTTACTTATTCTTCCACGTGTGAGGTGTCCGGGCCGTAGTCTGCTGTATCCTAGGGACACGTGTATTTTGACGTTCTGTGTTGAAACAGGCCATTTATTCTCGAAAGACAACGACCATCCCTGGAGGCACTGATGAGCACACTTGATTTGCCGTTGACCGTCGTTCTTTACGTATGGTTCAGATTCGGCCCGTAAGTGAGACGCGATCTTGCGATTAATTACATCCACAGAGGAGCCACCCACAAAGCCTGGGGGGCTAGGGTTCAGCCATAGAGTGTCTAGGTATGTGCCAGATCGGGCAAGTGGGGCAGTTGGACACCTCCGCCTCAGCAGGAAAGTGGGCCAATGACGGGGAAGGTATCCGTGCGCTGAGTATCCGCAGCAAAGTCGCCGAGGCGAATGGAAATAGAATCTTCTTCTCGAACGATTCTTCTATTTTTGGGTCAAAAAGGCTGATAGTAAGCTATGGCTTGTCGAAGGGGAAAAATAACGAATAACGTATCCGGTGTCACGCGTTGCGAAGGGTGTTCAACTACCTTGAATAATGCTGAGCGCGATAGCTATTTATGCGCTCTGTGTGGGTGGTCTGTGAGCTCCGTAGCCCAGCCCTCGTTCCTATCAGAGTTCCCTTTCAACCTTCCATCACGCGCACATACCTTCCACCTTTACTTTCAGTCGAGCCTAGCGCCCTTGTTAGAGGTCCGCCCACACCCGGCGTGTCATATCTTAGACCACGCCTAGGTCATCAAAGTCGTCTTTCTATCGTATAATGTGAACATGGTCGTGCCTGTACAGAAAGCCGGGTTTCGGCGCGAGAACAGAGTTCAGATCCTGGCAGCGTATATCCAGAAAATTGTTACGCTATCCCGCATTTCCTTCTGGATCGACGGACAAAGCTATCTTCGAAATTTCAACGACCAACTAGCAGCCTGCTCCTGCACCAGATAAATCAGCACGTCCACCACGTAAGGCTCCTTCCACGCCGCCACCGGGTTCATCGACAATTTCTTCTGCTTCCTCTCCTCCGGCGGAGCAGTATGCCACCGTCTGTCCACGTATCTGACCCTCGGCCTAGATATAGTGTCAAAGTTGATATACGCCATGCACTGTCCCCAATATCCTCTCCCGAAGAGCCCGTCAGTTCGCAACTTGTCAACACACTGCCCGCCGAATTGAAACGCCACTTCGAGTCAAGGGCATTATGTGCCTCTTCACGGGTTGGAGAAGTGAGCACAATGGGGCGCCGACGTAACACGGGGCTCGCCTGAGCTCTGCAGCAAACGCTCTATGGGACAGACACCAGATCGAGGGCCCTTGTGAAAACTGTCTTCGCTGCCCATTCGAGCCACCAAGACGTGAACAAAAGAGTAACGAGGTCAAGCGATGGAAGAAGCAGCACAAAGAGCAATGGAAGGAACACGTCCATAAAGACCTCGATTGCGAGGTAGACGAGTACCCTTTCATAAGGTTCCACGGCGCACCTAACGATAAAAACCCTTCGCAGCTGGTCCGCTAGTAAGCAACAGATTCCTGCTCTTGGTACAACTGTAGGCAACACTAGTAAGCCTAGTATTCCCAGAGTCAACAATGAGCGCGGTGGAAGAATTATCTGGGGCAAATGTCAAACAAAAAAGGCAATACCACGAAACTGAAAAGATGGTAGATAAGGACAAGCTTACCTGCACAAAGGAGCTCATTACCTCTGTAACACAAGTCATTGTCACAGTGGAGTTCAAAGGTGTGGACCCTGCGTGGGACAAGGAGATAGGAGATGACTATCTCAGCGAGAATCCCTGCACGCCAATCTTCCCAAGAGCTCCTGGAGAGTTCACTGATGGTGGTTATGCGCTATTGACCGCGGATCCGTGGTATGGCGGCCGAGTCCCTCAGTACGATTACAGATATACCGTACCAGATACTCTTCTCGGACACTGGGAACGCGACGACGGCGGCTATGTTGTCTTTGAGGATTAAGCCAATATCAACGATGGGGACGGGACGTACCTCCTCCTCGTCGAGCCAGGTTCGGTCGTGGTTGAAGAGCGTAATAGCTCGAGACTGGCGACTGATGAAGAGCTATTGGAACTAGGCATTGTCGAGTGCGACAGCCCGGGTGTGCTCAGGAGTATGCTGAGGCTGGTCTGAATGAAAAATGGGAGTCGGTGCCTGCTCAAGTCGCGGCCAGTGCTACCCAGTCGCTTAGCCCCCCGAAGACAGCGAAGCAGGGCCTTGACCAAAACCAAAACCTTGCGCCACATGCCGCTGCGACCGCTCTTGCTGGCCTTGATACTCACGAGTCGCCAAAGACCAGTTCTACTGCGGATACGTTTCCCGCTGCTGCTGTCACGGGTCATCCAACAAACAGAAAAAGGAGGCACGGACATGCCAGGAGGCACCAAGGACAATATTAAGACTATCATCGCGAAGAAACACTAGATAGTCAAATAAGCCCAAGTTTTTTGACCACTTCTTGTGTCGCCTGCAGCATCAGCTCTTCACTATAATCAACTTCCTCATCTTTAACTTCTAGATTGCGGGCTTTATTGCGAGCCTCCTGTTCATCCATAAGCTTTTCGTCCATGTTCATAGCCTCGTCTTCGACTTGATAGACCGCCTTTGCCCAAGCATCCCTTCGAAATTCATGAGGATAGCCAAAGTGACGACGAAGAATATTACTTATGATAAATGTTGATGGTTCCTGAGATATTTCAGTACTAATGTAAGCTTCCGGTACTCGACGCACTTACATTATAAATACCAATTTCATCGTCTGAACGAAACGGATATATTTCTAGAGATAATAAATCCTCGTAGTAGGTTCGCAAAACGCTTGGGGCATGGTACCCAGCATGATTACGGTAGTGGTCTTGGTGCTCTGGGACCTCTAAAGGTTCATCAAGTAGTGCGACCGGCAGCTCCCACAAGTCTGTCATCAAGCGAATACTATCTTTCATTTTGATTAATCATAATCAACAACAAATTATAGGGAGACTTACTGGCTTCTGTGTCTAGAATAATCTGCTGACCCTTTCCAGAGGGGAAAGCAAGAGCAACATCTGTCGGTCGCATGTAGTCTAGATCGGGCGAATCCGGAAAGGCTGCTGAAGGGGATCTTGTGAACCAACTCAGGTTATTCGGGTCCCGTGCCTCACGCGCCTGCCTGTTGTCGCAGTAATCAATCATCTTGGCCAATGGATACCAAAGAGGACCGCGTCGCGTGGTTCCGTCCACATACGGCAATCGCTCAAGCAGCGAGATAACACGAGGAGCCAAACGTAGCTCATCCCTTAGATACCTAACATCGAGGACGTGGCGTCCTGTATCTGCGGGCGGAAAGACTACACGCTCGGAGGGAAGATAGAGAATGTTGATAAAATGCTCGTATATATCGTTAAAGACACTAACGAGAGTGTCCTCTCGGTAGGCGAGCGGCGAGTCATGTGCTGGGGGCACTTTGATCCGCTGTGCACCCCTGTATTGCACGAGCTGCGACTTATTGCCCGGAGGAGCTTGATACATATCCATTGCGTTGAGCCTATTTTCTGTCGCGTTGTCACGTTGCGTGGCTTCAGGAAGGAACAAAGTGTCAGGCCCAACCTCCGACCGGGTTATCGCGCGACGCGCTCAGTTAGTGCGTGACGTCACACCAGTTTCGGGTACGTCCGGCGGGCGCCTCCTGCCAGGGCAGGAGCAGTAGTCTGATCAAGACAGGTTTCCAGCAATTCATCACCGCATACTCAAATCAGACATATCCAAGCGTTCGCCAGTCGTCAATTTGGCCTCCACGCCCTCCTTCCAACTCAAATCACCAAGAGTAAGTTGCGCGCAATGGCTCCGCGACCCTGACAGGCTGAGGTTCCTTTGTCGCTCCTCGGCAACGGACTTTAGCGATGCTACTAAAAGTGTGATAGAGCTTCCTGACCCTTCGTGTTACATACTCTATTCGACAGGAAGCTACAAATGCTCGATACTATAAGAGTACAGAATTGCTTTCTAACGTGGGAGCACGGTGTCGCAACGATGACCAAGTATTGCCTCCCTCCGCCAGGGACAGTCTGGGTGCTACCGAAGATCCAACGCTACCTCCAGGTGGTGGCGAAGTCGTCTTCGAATTATGGCGCCCTGTTAAGTACAGAGCCACCGCTGAGTGTGGAGTTATGTGACGTTCGGGTCTAGACTAGCTACCGGGTAGATAGAATAGAAGTCGGTTTAACGTAATCCACATGCGAGCGGCGCACCCAAGCGAGCGGCGCACCCAAGCGAGCGGCGCACCCAAGCGAGCGGCGCACCTTCCCCGTCATCTACATACAAAAAGGTCGATCAAGAACAACACAATCAACTAAGTTACTAATTAAAGAAAGTTATCGATAGAGTGAGACTTCAAATATATTTCGGACAGCTTCGTACTTTATGACCTGTTTTGGCGCATTTGCTACAGCGTGCAGGCTTCGGACTGCCTGGTGGCTGAGGGGAGCCCGTAGGTGCACCCGTACGGGTGCAAATAAGTGTCACGTGATGCGCCTCCTGCCGCGCGTGTAAGCTATAAAGGCCTCGCCTCCGCGTAAATCGGCTACGCTGCGAGGCTAGATGGCTACTTAGTCCCATAATAACATTACCTGCCTTACAGTCTTTTACCCAATATACACTCGACTATGCTCTTCAGGTGCCTCTATATAATGCCTGTTGCTCTTCGCTATCTCTCTCAGCTGCCTCCCAGACATCCTTCATGCCTCGTCTACGTGAAAACCGCCCAGTAGCTATCTCTTCTGCTATCTGAGCTTCAACCTGCGCTTCAACCTGCGCTTCAACCCGGGCTTCTTCTGCTGTAGTCCAATCTAGATATGCTATCTGTTCCTCCTTGGTCCAGTCCCGGATAGGTCTCTTCTCTATGCATCGTTTGCCCATTTACTTGTAATCTAAACACTAGTTATACTCCTTCTTGCTATACCGCTGAGGTAGTCCTATTGCCTTTCGATATTGCTGGTTCGTCTTTAAATCACCTCGAGGCAGCGTCTTGTACTAAGCCTTTCGCGCTGTAACATATCGTTGATATATAGCATAAGGGTGATAGTGCGGTACCTCCGGCTCCGGCTCTGGCCTCAGCGCTGGCGATGAGGATAGTAAAACGACACTCGGTGGGAGTGGCTGTAGCTCCGCAGCTGAGAGCGAATCTGGCGGCACTACTGGCTGCACAGTTGAACCTATTGCCGGCGCCGGCGCCGGCGATGTATGTGGATTGTGATCTAGTGCCACCGCTGGCACTGAGGGTAGTTCTCGCGCTGGTGTTAAAACTGACATCAGTTCCGGCGGCCGAGCTGAAGCTGAAGTTCCTTGAGATAGAGCTGCGGTTGATAATAGTATGAGATCCGCATATCGTAACGCACACGCCTTTGAGCTTCTTGTGTGGCCTTGCTGATTGCACCTTATGCATATTGGCTTTACTTTAGTCCTTTTTATTACCTGTGACGCTTGCTCAACAGCCTCAAATACGCAGGGTTCACGCTGAGTGCTTGTTCTTAGCAATATTGAGCTAGCTGCAACCCGGTCGAATAGCCGGCGTGGCTCTATCAGCAAGCGAGGAGATCCCTCGCGATAAAGGTGCCAATACGTATGGAAGTGCCGTAATCGAAGAGGCATCTCCTGTTGACGAAGAGTTTGGAGCGTATGAGCGCATAGAAGACCGTTCGATAACTCAAATGCTCCTGTACAACTAGGGAGAATGTTATTGAGGGATCGTTTTCGCTGCTCTTCGACTCTGCGCAGCGCTTCGTGAGATACCTATCCACGTATATTAGCGTATAGCGGCCCCGTTAGCTCAAGAGGCTTGCGTGACTTCTGTTTGGCCTGATTTGCGTGCAGCTCGGCGATCTGATCTAGCAACGCGCGCTTGATAGACCTCCAGGTCTCGAAGAGGTCTAATTGACTGGTCTTTAGATGTTGCTTGATAAGCTCGTGGATACCCTCACTCCGGGAGGTGATAACATTGCGGAAGTGAGGGTATTTATCAACCCAAGCTTTCACAAACCTTTCTTTATAGAGATCAAGCCAGGTCTCTATAATATAACCAACCTCTCTGATATAGACTAGGACGTAGCGCTATTTGAGCTTATTAAGGTTATCTTCAAACATATCCTCAGTGCTTAAAGCCATAATCTGATGCCAATGCTGATAGAACTCTTGCCACTTCTCAAGGCCTTGAGCTTGAGGCTGATCCTCATCGCCACGGGTAAAGCTTAGGAGGCAGTGACGAGTATCAGCCTTATTTACATGCCAGAGGCATAAAAGAGATGCCGCTTGTGGGAAGCATTGCGATACTGCATTCATAAAGGCAAGGCAACGATCTATAAGCATAACAGATAGAAGTCTCGCGCCACAGCTCTCGTACATTTGCCGTAGCCGATCAAGTGCCTAAGTATAGTCGACTTCATCCTCGCCACTAAGGAAGGCGAAGGCAATACAGAAAGATCGCTGACAAGCGTCAACCCCAATCATATCGAGAAGGGGCATCTTATACTTGTTTGTCTTATATGTACAGTCTAATATAAGCAAGTCCGGATAGGCTTTAAGGTATTCTAGGGACTTGGGATGGGCGAATAAGACAGAGGTAACTCGGTTATCCTCGTCTAGCCGCATTCGGTTCCAAAAGCCCTTATTTTCGAGCTCGTTCGTAAGAGTATATATATTGCTTTGCCCTTTTGAGAGGTCTCGCTTGCCTTGTGCAATATAGTTGTAGATATCTTGCTGAGTTGCAATTGTGTCTGAATAGTTGCGAAGATATAACCTGATCTCTTTTGGCGCGACTCCAGCATTTGATAGGTCTTGAACAGTTGACCTATCTGCCTGTGAGAGTTAACGATGAACAGGATGTGCAGACATATTATAACTTGGTTCGTGGTTGTGGATAGCGAATTGGGGGTCTAGGCGATGCGCAAGAGTCCAGGTAATTCGATTTGCATCTTCTGTTCCAATGACGGAGAACTGGCAGCCAGTACGTTGTGAAGTTATAAGCCTTTGTCGTATAGTTGAAGGATCAGGGGTGCGACCTGCGCCGCGATCGCATATAAAGACAAATCGTTGTCTGCCGCTGTTTGTGTTTCTTGACCTTCCTGTAACAAAGGCATAGCCTCGTTGCGATGCCCAGGTATTGATCGCTGTATGTAGCTCCTGCTGTCGTGAGTTATAGCTGTCTTCTGGGGGAAGACAGTCATCCGGAAATTGCGGCGTATGTTCGTTCATCTTAAGATAACGACAAAATGTGTAGTAACTAAGCGGAAGAGGATGTCATGGGTCGATTCGTTAGTATCTAATATCTACAGATAAGCGACTACACCGCTTATTAGCACGGACAGGGGTCGTCATGAAGGTTTTTAACATGGGCAAGAAGCGTACTGACGAAATCGCATCTGGAACGAAGTGTGTGGCAACTGGAGCGGATAAGACGACGAACGCCGATGAGGCGAGGTCTGAGCGATCTCAACGACAGACCGTCCAGGATGGCCCGAATGGCAACGGGCTTCTCCAGCCTGCATTCTCTCAAGGAGGCGGGAGTGTTCCATCAAACGCATCGTCCAAGGCGGAAATGCCTGTTTCAGTTTATCCGGCTTCCATTCTCGGTCTTGCAATGGTTGCCCGTGGGGAAATCGACTTTTTGATCTCAGCGTTAGCCGAGAGCACTGGCATATTCAGCGGCGAGTCAGGTTCCCCTGACCAACCCTCCTAGATATTCCTGGTCGTAACTTGGGCCATTACGCTATGCACCATCATTGGGCCGGTTTGCGTTGGCCTGCTCGTGAACCGCGTGAAGCGTCTTGAGGTCCAGCGCGGGAGAAAATCAGTCAGAGGTAGGCGCGACGTTTTAGGCGCCTGGGGCGTGAACTAGTCAATGATTCTGTCCCCTGTCGCGGAGCTAGAACGGCTGGGCTAGCTCGCTTATGCATGTTTCTGGTAGGCCCCGACTATTGGGGCCAGGGGGCCTCTACGCGCAACCACACATCTCGATCTCTCGATGAGAGGTCACCGTGAAATATTTCATATCATTCTATTTCTGGATTAGAAAATTGACCCCATCCTCTAGTTCTTCTTCGAATTCACCTTCAAGATCATTCGGATCAACCTCGGCCGAGTCGTCCACCTCCACTTGGATAGTATAATAAAAAGGCGAAGCCGCCTCGTCCCCCTGGCCTTCATTGCCGGCAGCTCTCGACTGTGACGAGCCTATCTCTTTCCATTGCGAACCCTTCCCGGGACGAGGCTGTGTTCCTTGATTGCGTAAGCGCGTCGTTCTGACCTTCCAGTATCGAAATGCAAAGATTTTCTCTCCAGGAGCTTCCAACTGAACGTTTCTATCGTTTTCTCGAATCCGATCTCCACAGAGTCTAGCGTCTATCGCGCTGTTGACAGGCACGGGAGCTCCTGCCGCAGCCGCAGCGTACGAGAATGGTACCGATGCTTGCCCCTCATTGCTTTGCGCCGATGCCTCCGACAGAGCAACCTGGGCATCCCGGAAGGTATACAGTCCGACAACCATAAAGATAGAACCTTCTCTGCGAGCTCGCTCGATAAAAATCTGGGTCTCCTCCTTGGCTATTGCCTCATTGAAGTAGCGCCTCGCATTGTTCAAAGAATACTCCCTGTATTCTGGTGCGGATACATCGATACCGCCTGTATGGTAAGATGACATCCGAAGCGAAAGGAATTTAGAGAGATACCCCAAAACGCCCGAAGCGACCTTGTTTTCCCCTTGCCCCTTGAAGTTCTTCCCATCGGTGATGACAAACATAGGCGCTATGTCATAATTCGGGTCGTCGAAATCATCTGTTGGGTTTTCCAGATTGGTGATGAAGCGACCGAGCTTTAATGCATCGAACGAGGCAAAAGTCTTAGGAATCACGACTTTCGTTCCCATGACTGCAGTAGGGCTTAGGGTTGACAAGGCTTTAAAAATGCTTAGGAATAGGTCGACTTCGTGGAAAGGGACTGGAGTTTGGTGGTCCGCATCAGGCCTCCGATGCGATGCTGTATTATAGGAAGTAGCAGGGAAATAACCTCTGGTTTCTCTCTCTTATAGTATACCAGCAGGAGTTGATAGAGGAAATCCAATGAGGCTATAATGAGGCTATGCGTAGTATGGCTGTGATATGGTTGCCACGTCACTGAGGCAAGCCACTGAAGCGTGGGGGCAGAACGCTAGCCTTCTGTAGGGGTTAGCTAAGCCTTTAATAGCTTAGCTTCCTAGACAAACTACCTATCACCGTCGAGGCGAAGAAGGGAGCTGAGAAAAGCGCCTAGCGACGTGTGTTCTATGCATGCGTAGCGCTTGGCGACCTATCAGCAAACAGTGGAATAGTCATCGGTTCTACGTAATTAATAATGCATACGATAAGGCTCAGGCCACTCTAGTGCGGAG
This sequence comes from Emericellopsis cladophorae, assembly GCF_022114955.1. Classification (NCBI taxonomy): domain Eukaryota; kingdom Fungi; phylum Ascomycota; class Sordariomycetes; order Hypocreales; family Bionectriaceae; genus Emericellopsis; species Emericellopsis cladophorae. Next base: position 43,548 of record NW_026251018.1, read on the forward strand.
GACTATGCTAAAAGTTCTCGGCCGCTAAGATACTAAAGGGTTAGGGGATAAGTAGGCTTTAGGAAATTATATAATAAAGTTGAGCATAAACCTTCTTTTATTATTACCACTTAATATAATAAAATATCGTAAGACGTATTTTATTATATTACTTCTTCTAAGGCTATTTATTAAGGTACGATATATTAATATTACTATAAGGGCTATAATTATAAGTCTTAATGAAAACATAATAAAAACTTAAGCTGATATTAATTGATAGCGCTATGAGACAATTATCTTAATACTGAAAATATTTGTTTAGAATAATATAAAATTAATTAATTTAGAATATTAAATTAAGAGGATAACGCTTCACTATACTAATATTATCTTTAACAGTAAGCTTTTAATTAAAAGAGTATACAATACCTTCCTTACCTTGATATCTCGCTAGACCTTAAAAAATAAAAAAAGTCTATCACTAGATAAAGAAGAGTATTATAAGAAATAAATTCAATTTTTATATAGACAAACCAGTATAAAGTAAGAAAGAGCTTAAGAAGACTTTTTATATAAATTAATATAGCGATAGATTATATATATTTTTTATTATATTTAAAAATCTATATAATTAAATGTTAGAAATAAGTATATTCAGCGGCGTGGAACTTAATTACTAAACCTACACTAAAAATAGCTATCTAGAACGATATATATATCTAGTATAGCTAGCGCCGACTTAGAACTTTTCACGTGGTCCTCCGTAGGACTTCTCGAATCTCGAGACGATCGAGATTCCATTAATATTGGATGGGAATTCCAAGTTGTAAAAGCAATCCTAAGCCGGCTGAACACAAACCTTTCCTCTTCCAAAGCTGCTCTGGCTTGAGATAGGAAAAAGAACGATACCTATTCTACACATCAGACACTCCAAGACAACACCTGTTCTAATCATGAACTATTTCTTTCGATTCATCATATATAATTGGCTCATGATACCGTTGGTCCATATCCAGGCCCTTCTAAGGTTCATCCCATTATCCAGACTCCTGGTCATTCCGACCATCATTACCAGGACTCGCACCTCCTTTTCGCCAATAACGCCAGATACTTTAACGAATCATTACCACCGCCTCCTTGAAACCGAACCAGAAAAATGTCTACTTATCCGTCAAATGTTCGAGAGACTCGATGGTTCCCAACCCCTAGCCGAACAGGCAAACCAGGCGTACGAGAGGTTTCAGACAACGCAAAGAAGGGAGGATATCGACGACGCAGCGACAAGTATATCACATTGCTGTTTAAAGACACCATTCTTCTCGATTCTGCAACCACATCGATACCTCCTTCACAGCCAGATATACATCGCGCATTATTCGAGCTACCGCAATCCTCAGTCACTCCAGGTAACCATAACCGTTCTTCGACAGGCGTTAGGGTTGTTTCAACCAAGTATGCATTGGGTTTGGCATTTTTTCATGGTGGCAAACGCTCCAAATTGGACCTGGAACGAAGACGAAATGAACGCCAACAAGTTCGCATTGGTAGCGATGGCGCTCAGATTGCGATTGCGTATCAATGGCAGTCTTTCTCACGTACTGGGACTATTATATCAAGAAACTGGCGACATTGGACATATCCGGGAAGCAGTTGAAGTGGGAACACAGTCGCTTAGCCCGGTGTTGGTCAGGGCCGAGCAAGGAACGCATCTGTCCGATCTAGGGTTTCACCTCCTACAACTGTATCGTGCAACCGGATCTATCCCGCACCTCGACGAGGCTTTTGAGTACCTGAAGGAGAGTATTGAGCTTATAAAAAGCGGCGAAGGTACTCAGAATGGTTTTAGCCCTGAGCTCTTCAACACATTCCTGACCTCGGCCTCAAAAAACCTCGGCGCCTGTCATCTTGAACGCTATACACTGAATCGGGAGAGGGAGGATCTCGATGCTGCTATCACCTGGCTTAAACACGGACTAGAACTCACGCCCGACACTCCTCGGGCGAGACACAAGTTCTTCGAGGGCCTCGGTCAAACCTACCTGTATTTGTTCGAAAGAACGGGTCTCAACGACGATCTCGCGCACGCTATTCAGAACTCGCGTAAGGCCACCCAGTCTGCCCCAGACGAACCACTGGCTGCATCAAGCTCTCGCCAGCTCTACGCAAGTTGCTTGCATGCCAGGTATGAGAGGTCTGGGAATGTAGAAGATCTCGACAGCGCCATCGAGGAGATACGTCATGTAGTAGAAAGCGAATACTTGCGAAGACGCCCGAACCTCGAACACCACAGAGCAGATCTAGCAATGTATCTCCACAGCCGATACCGGCATGGGCAGCTAAGAAGCGGCCGAGGACCTTCAGACAAGATCGCTGATGAAAACATGAAAATGGACCTTGAAAAAGCCCTCGAACATGCAGAGAACGCTGTTGAATCGGGTAGCGTAGAACCCCATAAAAGAACATTTTGTCTTTGGATGCTTGGGACCGTGGCGGAAACCCTGTCCGAATTCTCTCAACAGGTAGAAAGAAGTCACTTGGAGCGGGCCAAGGTTGCTTTCATGGAAGCTTGGAACTTGGAGGCAGGCCACAAGATGCATAAGATCAAGTGTGCGGCAGGTTGCTTGCGGATCCTTCATCGGCTTGACAAACTCGACGAAGCTGCTCGGATCGCTAGAGAGGTCACGGATTTCCTGGCCGTCCTCAACCCGCGGTGGCTCGGTCACAGAGACAGCACCTTTCTCATGTCGGTCTTCAACGGCGTGCCTTCCGATGCATTTGCAGTCATGCTACAGCATGATCCGACGAAACCACATCTGGCGCTCCAGTGTCTGGAGGGTGGCCGGGCCGTTGTCCTCGGTCGGAGAACTGACGGAGAGGACGGGACTAAAGGGTTAAAAGACCTGCGACCAGAGCTCGCGGAAGAATTTAGACAGCTCACCGGAGTGCTCAGGAGCCCTACATACGAGGCCACGAATAGTCTGCCCAAGAATGTTGTCAACGAGCCAACACCAGACAATGATTCGAGGGGGCGAAACAAGCCCTTGCAAGACTACCTGTCCTGTCTTGCTACAATTCGCGCCACCAAAGGGTTCGAGGACTTTCTTCTCGGTCCTTCTGAACAGGAGTTGATGGCCTGTGCGACTGAGGGGCCTATCTTCTTCGTCAACAGCTCGCATCTCAGGAGTGACGCTGTTATTGTATCTCGCAATAGGATCAAAACTCTTCAGCTTCCTGAACTCTGCGGAGAAGAGATTCTTAAGTGGTCCAAGAAGACGGCCTGGTCGGGCAGTCCCAACGACGATCAGGCGCTCATCAACATGGAACTCCGGAGCTACTTGACATGGATATGGAAAGTCTGCGTGAAACCGATTTTAGAGGAGGCAGGGATATTGAACTGTCAATGCCCCCAAAAACTTCCGCGAGTATGGTGGATCAGAAGCGGCCTGGCGTCATCCATGCCGCTCCACGCTGCGACTGAAAATTTCAAGGAAAGTTCGAGGAACAACGTTTACTCACGCACCATATCCTCATACGTGCCAAGTCTGCAGCTCCTACGCGCCTCTCGAGACCGTATACTCGACGTCCAGACACAGTCGGCCTCCTCTCCCGACGAGGATAGGAGGCGACGACCGGGAAACCTCCTGCTTGCCACCATGGCCACCACGCCGGGGTTTGGAGACCTCGATGTTAAGGCAGAAATAGGCGCCGTCCGCGCAGCCGCGCATAATAGGTTTGAGCTCAATTTGATCAAGCAACCGTCCGCAGGCAAAGTCACCGCAGCCATAGAAGACTGCGGCATCTTCCACGTCTCCTGCCACGGCGAACCATCGCGTCTGGACCCTTTGATGAGCCACCTTGTTTTCGAGAAGACGGTAGAATCTGGCATCCGTGTTCAAGATTTTCTCTCGATACAGCACGTCTTCCAATTGAAGCTTCGGCATGCCTTCATAGCCGTCCTCTCGGCCTGCTCCACAGCACGGAACGAAGTCGATCCGCTGCAGGACGAGGCCCTTCACCTAGCCAGCGGGTTCCAGGCAGCCGGGTTCCCGCACGTTGTGGCATGCCTCTGGCCCTCGATGAATGATGATTGCGTGTCGATCACGGGTTGGTTCTACACCTCGCTTTTTGGGCCCGGGGAGGAGAACATGCTCGACAGCAGGAGGATAGCTGAAGCCATGCGGGAGAGCGTGGTGACGCTCAGGAGTCAGAAGCGGAAGCGGCCGCTGGAGTGGGCGCAGTTCGCTCACTTTGGCGCATGAACTAGGGTAGAAGGAGAAGAATCTCTATTAAGCGGCTTGTAGGTGGTGTGTGCGCGCTAATTATGAATAATCTCGGACCATGCCGGTCCGAGGCTTTAAGTATACCTGTCAGAGCTGGATTCGATGAAGAGAGTGAGAACGTGCATAATATCGCGAGGGCGCTGCTAGGTAGCTACGAGTATAGGGTCCTTAGTGACTATATTAATCTCTTGATCTTCCTAGAAGTATTCCCAGGTTACGAAAGCTCTTCCCTCGGTGAACCCTTATATACGTAGTGTAAGGGGCGGTCGGTCGGCGGGTAGGACAGGGAACACTCGGTCAGGCTGATCAGGTCTATTGCTACGGATAGGCACTCCTCAGGTCGGATAAGCTCTATGTACAAGACGTAGCTCGAAGAGCTACAATCAGAAGACGGTCGAGATCGCGACTAAATGCAGGGGCAGGCGCGTGTCCACGTGAGTGCGGTGCAAGGGTAGGTAGGCCCCAGTCTTGACCAGCTGTGACAGTTACCAAGGACCCCGTACTCGCAGCGATCTAGCTGCGCCCTCTCGACATTGTGCACCTTCTCAGTCTCTTCATTAAATCCAGTTCTGACAGGTCAATCTCTTTAATTCCAACGTTTGGAAGAAGGGACCGTGAGGGGCATAATGATCGGAACACGAGCCTCTAATCAATCGCGCGGACGGTACGAAGACGCAGCTATGCAGCAGAGATCTCCCGCAGAAAGACCTTAGGTCGAAATTCCAACGGCGCAGACCCTCTCGCCGGAAACAAGAGCCTTATAGATGACACTGACCCTGAGCACGCAGCGACCTCCTGGCGAGCTCGAAGGCGATGAGCTTCACTAACGTCTCCTTGAGGCCCATCGTGTCCACGTGGGTCGTAAGAAGCGTAAATAGCTGGAAGCCCTCTAACGTGGCGAAGACCCCTCGTACGACGTGGAACTCCTTGGGAACCCGTCAATCTCGAACACACCTCGCATTAAAGTCGAGGCGCGCCCGACGCGAGCCCGCCACGACCAATTCACGAAGATCAGCATGCCCACACCGCAATACCATGGAAATAACTGGTCGGAATTACAGTTCTTCCTAGTTGACCTCAAGGGTATATTCATGGCGTCTAGCGACCAGTTCGCGGAGGACTCGATGCGCGTTCTCTACGCTAGCTGCTGCCTGAAAGGCAGCATCAAGCGGCGATGGACAGCCTATGCACAGCAACAGGGAGGAGAATATTTCACCTGGCCGATGGTTGAGCAATGGTTGAAGGACCAGAGACCGGACGCAGCAACCCGCTGCTTCGATGCGCACAAACGACTAGCTAGCTGCTTGATGCACCAACAACAGAAGGGCCAATTATTCCTTGACGCCTGGGAAGTTATCGAGGCCGAAGTACCGAATCCGGGCCCGGAAGAGAATCGAGTTTGCCAAGCGCTCCTGAACGTGACGCAGCAATACCAGGACTGGGTTGTTGGCAACGGGGTCCCTACGACCTGGGAGCAACTTCGCGACGAGGCTCTTAACATGGACAATCTTGAGGCGCCACGCCAGAGCCGCCAAAGTTACAACAACTAAAAACCTTACTACCAACACCCACAACAGCCATCGAACCAACAACAGACCAATCAGAACGTGAGCCGATTACCCAGCCGCCAGACACCGCGAGAGAGAGAGAATCTTCTGGACCGCGAGTTCGCACCAACCTCGCAGCCTACGGGCCACGGACTCGAATGCTGGAAGTGTGGAGGCTCCCATATGAAGTCGGCGTGTACGCAGCCATCTTTCAGGGAGTGCGGCATGAACAGCCATACTACAGACAAACACCAGGCCTATCAACAACGTCAATGGCCACCTCCAGTCCGCGACGGCACGTCAATGCAGCAGCGAGGGAGTAACGCACCCGCAGCGGATGCCAACCGAGAGCCCCTGAACATACGCCGCGCCTAGGAAGGCGCTGGTCGCGATAATGAGGAGTCGTTCACCCGGAGGATCAAGGTCCGAAAGGGCGGGTCTTAAGTGAATGTACCAGCGGTGTTTGATACAGGAGCCCCAACCTCGATCAACCCGCTATATATCAACGACCTCGACGTGGTATTGCCAACTGCCCCGCTTATAGGAGCGGGCAAGGATGGGAAACCTATAACAACATACGGCGAGTGCATGAGGATGGTGGAGATTATAGACGACTGGGGAACCACGAGAAAGCACCGACTTCGCATTGTGATCGCAGGCCTTATTGATGATATGCTGTTGGGACTTGACTGGTTCAGACTGGCAGACCCGCAGGTGTTATGGCAACAAGGAAAGTGGAATTACCCACTGACGAAGGGAAACTTCGAACTCGTCTCGAGTCCGCGGCAGATTCGCCGCGTGGCACGAGTCTCAAGGGCAGTGATCTCGTTAGAAGCAGCCTACTAAGTTCTACCTGAGCCAGGAGACAAAAGCGATGATAGCGAGGCAGCGGCGGCCTTGCCGCCTGAATACAGGGACTTCGCTGATGTGTTCGATGAGGAGAAAGCAGGCAAGTTACCGCCACTTGGAGGCCGCACGCACGCTATCGACCTCGAGCCTGACAAAACACCGCCATGGGGACCTATCTATAACCTCGCCGATAAGGAGGTACGAGCTCTCCGCGAATACCTCGATGACGCTATGGCCAAAGGATGGATCAGGAGGTCGATCAGCCCGGCGGGAGCTCCTGTGCTCTTTGTGCCAAAGAAAGGAACCGACAAGTTACGCTTATGCGTGGACTATCGAGCGCTCAACCAGATAACTCGCGGCAACCGCGCACCGATCCCGCTGATTAATCAGATTCTGGACCGCCTACAAGCAGCGAAGCTGTATACGAAGATTGATTTGAAAGATGCGTATCATCGGCTACGTATCCGCGAGGGCGATAAGTGGAAGACGGCATTTCGCTGCCGTTACGAGCACTTTGAATACCTTATGATACCTTTCGGACTAACCAACGCGCCGGCGACCTTCCAAGAGCACATCAATGATACACTACAGGGACTCGTGGACCACACCTATATCGTCTATCTGGACGATATCCTGGTATTTAGCGACGACCCTGCCGAGCACTCGCAGCATGTTCGCGAGGTACTACAGCGATTGAGGGACCAAGGGCTGTTTGCCAACCCCAAGAAGTGCGAGTTCTCAACGAAGCGAACATCCTTCCTCGGCTTCGTGATCTCGCCAAAGGGAATCGAGATGGAGCAAGACCGCGTCGACGCCGTGGCGAACTGGCCGGAACCTCGCAGCGTTAAGGAGATATTATCATTCCTTGGCTTCGCGGGTTTCTACAGGAGATTCATTAAGAATTATAGCAAGATGATACACTTTGGAGGTTGTGTGGCCATTCAACCAAGATGCATCTACGCTGTGTGTGGGTGTCACGTGCTGGTCACG